>NW_006930146.1:2994-4765 GCF_000298275.1 Orycteropus afer afer
AGTACAATGTTGAATAGAAGTGGTGATAGAGGGCATCCTTGTCTGGTTCCTGTTCGCAAGAGGAATGGTTTCAGTCTCTCTCCATTGAGAATAATATTGGCTATTGGTTTTGCATGGAGTTCTGGTAGCGTAGTGCCTAAAAGACTTGACCGCTAACCAGAAGGCTAGCAGTACAAACCCACCAGCCATTCCTTGGAAGGAAGATGGGGCAATCTACTTCCTCAGTGATACTGTCTTGGAAATCCAAGGAGGGGTTGCTATGAGTCAGGGCCGACTCGACGGCACATAACAACAACAACATTGGTTTTGCAGAGATGCCCTTTATTATGTTGAATTTCCCTTCTATTCCTATTTTGCTGAGAGTTTTCATCAGGAATGGGTGTTGGATTTTATCAAATGCCTTTTCTAAACCAATTGATATGATCATATGGTTCTTCTCCTTTGTTTTATTTATGTGGTGGATGACGTTGATTGTTTTTCTAATGTTAAACCATCCTTCCATGCCTGGTATGAACCCCACTTGCTCATAATGAATTATTTTCTTGATATGTTGTTGGAGTCTCTTGGCTAGGATTTTGTTGAAGATTTTTGCATCTATATTCATGATGGATATTGGTCTGTAGTTTTCTTTTTGAGTGATGTCTTAGGGAAGATTCCATCCTTCTCTATGTTTTGGAATAGTTTGAGTAGGATTGGTGTCAGCTCTTCTCTGAATGTTTGGTAGCATTCTCTGGTGAAACTGTCTGGCCCAGGACTTTTTTTTAGTTTGTAATTTTTTGATGACCTGTTCAATTTCTTCTTTTGTTATGGATCTGTTCAACTTATCCACATCAGTCTGTGTTAGTTTAGGTAAGTGGTGTGTTTCTAGAAAACTGTCTATTTCCTCCAGATTTTCAAATTTGTTGGAGTAGGTTTCTTCATAGTATCCTGATGTTATCCTTGAGTTGGTTCTGTTGTGATGTCACCCATTTTGTTTCTTACTCATATTATTTGTATTCTCTCCCTCCTTTCCTTTGTTAAATTGGCCAGTGGTTTCTCAATTTTATTAATCTTTTGAGAAAACCAACTTCTGGTCTTGGTGATTTTTTTCTATTGCCCTTATATTTTCTGTTTCATTGATTTCTGCTCAATATATTTCCTTTCTTTGGGTGACTGTAGGCTTTTCTTGCTGTTCTTTTTCTAATTGTTTGAGATGTTGGTTTAAAGTGTTGATTTTGGCTCTTCTTTTTTGATGTGTGCATTGATTGCTATAAATTGGCCTCTCATCACTGCTTTTGCTGTGTCCTGAAGATTTTGGTATGTTGTGTTTTCATTCTCATTTGATTCAAGGAATATTTGAATTTCAATTTTTATTTCTTCTCTTACCCAGTCTTGCTCTAGGAGGGTGTTGTTTCCATGTGTTTACTCTTTTTCTGTTGATCTTCCTATTGTTGATTTCTATTTTGATAGCATTATGATCTGAGAAGATGCTCTGCAGTATTTCAATGTTTTTAAGTTTATGAAGGCTTGCTTTATGGCCTAACATATCATCTATCATGGAAAATGTTCCACATGCACTGGAAAAGAATGTATATTGTGCTGTTGTTGGGTGAAGTGCTGTGTAGATGTCTTTAATGACAAGTTGGTGGATTGTATTATTTAGCTCTTCTGCATCTTTGTTGAGTTTCTTTCCAGTTATTCTATCTTTCATTGAAAATGGTGTATTAAAGTCTCCTACTATGACTGTGGAGTCATCTATTTGGCTTTTCAACTCTTTTAAAGTCTGATTTAT
>NW_006930147.1:0-1401 GCF_000298275.1 Orycteropus afer afer
AGAATTTTGCAAGAAAATACAAGAACAAAATGACAAAATAAGTGAAAAATTAGAAATGATTCCAAATCTACAGACAGAAATCCAGAAGATTAATACTAAACCATGAGAAATAGATAACACATTGGAAGGGCAAAGGGGTAGAATTGATGCAATGGAAGACAGAATTAACAAGATTGAAGAAAAATACCAGAATACTTCTTTAGAAAGGGATCAATCAGGAAAAAAAATCAAAACAAAATAAAGAAAGCCTAAGGTTCATGTGGGATACCATCAAAAGGAATAATCTACATGTCATTGGAATTCCAGAACATAAAGAGAAAAATAAAACCACTGAGAAAATTGTCCAAGATTTGCTGGAGGAGAACTTCTCTGATATGATGAAATATGAGAATATATCCATGCAGGAAGTCCAACGAACCCCAAACAGGATAGACACCAAAAGAAAATCACCAAGGCATATCATCATCAAACTCACCAAAACCAAACACAAAGACAGAATCCTGAAAGCAGCATGGGAAAAACAAAAGTTACCTACAAAGGACAGCCAGTAAGAATAAGCTCTAATTTCTTAGCAGACAACATGCAAGCGAGAAGGCAGTGGGATGGTACATATAAAACCTCGAAAAAGAAAAATTTTCAACCAAGAATTATATACCTGGCAAAATTGTCTCTCGAATATGATGGTGAAATTAGGAGATTTCCAGATAAGCAGAAATTAAGGGAATTTCTTAAAACCAGACCAACCTTACAAGAGATACTAAAAGGAGGCCTTTGAACAGAGAAGCAAAAATAGCAAATAACAACCGACCATTAATGCACAAGATGACATAACCCAGAAACCACAACTATGGTCATATCCAAAGTAAAATGAGCTTACAAGATTGTAAACAGGGAACTAGAGGCATCAATTGGTAATTGAGGAAAACTACAAATAAAAAGAGGGAAAAGGCTGTAGTTACAGAACTTCTAAATGGTGAGGAAGTTAAGAGAATTGCAAGATACAACAGACTGTTCTAAACTCGGGGATAAAACTATAAATCATAGGGTAACCTCAAGGGAAAGTGATAAATCTTCACATCACAATAAAAAAGAACAAGAACAAATGCTCAGCAAATATTAAAACAACAGCAACAAAGGAAATGATAACAGGATTCATAAACATAATGAGCTCAGCACAGAAAATAATATGGCACAATGAAACCAGGAACACCATGAAAAAACACATACCAAAATGACAGCAACCAATTCATACTTGTCAATAATTACACTGAAGAATAATGGATTAAGTGCACCACTCAAGAAGTGGAGAGTTGCAGATTGGATAAGAAAACAAAACCCATTAATATGCTGCCTACAAGAGACACACCTTAGAGATAAAGACAAAAATAGACTAAAAATCAA
>NW_006930147.1:4281-4913 GCF_000298275.1 Orycteropus afer afer
CTTCCTTCTGAGGAGTGGCTGGTGGGTTTGAACCGCCAGCCGTCTGGTTAGCAGGCAAGTGTCTTAGCCACTATGCTACCAGAGCCCCCTACAACATTCTTTAGGGATATGGAAAAACAAATCACTAACTTTATATGGAAAGCAAAGAGACCTGGGATTAGCAAAGCACTATTGAAGAAGAAGAACAAGGTAGGAGGTCTCACAGTGTCAGATCTCAAAACCTACTATACAGCCACAGTAGTCAAAACTGCCTGGTATTGTTTAATGACAGATACATAGACCAGTGGAATAGAATTGAGAACCCAGAAATAGATCCATCGACCTATGGTCAGCTGATCTTTGAAAAAGATTCCATTCCATTAAATGGGGAAGAGAATGTTTATTTAATAAATGGTGCTGGCAAAACTGGAGATCCATTTGCAGAACAATGAAACAGGATTTGTATCTCACACTATACATAAAAACGAACTCCAGATGGATCAAAAACTTAAATGTGAAACCCAAAACTATAGAGTTCCTCAAGGAAAAACTAGGGGCAAATTTAGGGGCCCTATTATGGCATAAATAGACTATCAAGCATAAGTCAAAATGCACAGACAGCAGAAGAGAAACCAGATGATTGGGACCTTCTA
>NW_006930148.1:0-764 GCF_000298275.1 Orycteropus afer afer
TCCAAGTAAAATGAAATCCTTGACAACTTCAATCTTTTCTCCATTTATCATGATGTTGCTTATTGGTCCAGTTATGAGGAGTTTTGTTTCCTTTATGTTGAGTTGTAGTCCATACTGGAGATGCTTGTCTTTGATCTTCATTGGTAAGTGCTTCAAGTCTCCTTCACTTTCAGCCAGCAAGTTTATACCATCTGCATATCACAGGTTGTTAATGAGTCTTCTTCCAATTCTGATGCTGCATTCTTCATTATGTAATCTGGCTTCTCTGATTATTTGCTCAGCATACAGATTGAATAAGTATGGTGAGAGGATACAACTCTGATACACACCATTCTTGATTTTAAATCATGTGGTATCCTTTTGTTCTCTTCAAATGATTGCATCTTGGTCTTTGTAGAAGTTCCCCATGAGCACAATTAAATGTTCTTTGCAGAGTTATCCATAATTTGGACCCACACAATTGAATGCCTTTGCATAGTTAATAAAACTCAAGTAGACATCTTTCTGGTATTCTATACTTTCAGCCAAGATCCATCTGACATTAGCAATTGTATCCCTGGTTCCATGTCCTCTTGTGAATCTGGCTCAAATTTCTGGCAGTTCCCTGTCAATGTAGTGCTGCAACTGTTTTTGAGTTATCTTCAGCAATATTTTATTTGTATGTGATATTATTGATGTGGTTCAATAGTTTCTGCATTCTCTTGCATCACTTTTCTTTGGAATTGGTACAGATGTGGATCTATTCCAGTCAGTTGGCATGTAGA
>NW_006930148.1:1843-2577 GCF_000298275.1 Orycteropus afer afer
TTATTGGTGTTCAATGCATCAAATCTATTCTTCAGATTGTCTCTAAATTCAGGCGGGATATACTCAAGGTCATATTTTTGCTCTTGTAGACTTATTTTAATTTTCTTCACCTTCAGCTTAAATTTGCATATGAAAAATTGATGGTCTGATCCACAGTCAGTCCCTGGCCTTGTTCTGATTTGTGATATTGAGCTTCTACATCACCTCTTTCCACAGATGTAGCTGACTTGATTCCTATGTATTTCATCTTCTGAGGTCACCATCTTTGTTGTTTTGAAAAGGTATTTGCAATGAGTAAGTTGTGGGTTATACAAAATTCTATCATGTGGTTTCCAGTGTCATGTCTATCACAAAGGCCATATTTGCCAATTACTGATGCTCTTTGCTTCCAACTTTGCATTCCCATCACCAGTAATTACCAATATATCTTGGTGGCATGTTTGGTCAATTTCAGACTACAGAAGTTAGTAAAAATTTTCAATTTCTTATCTTTGGCTTTAGTGGTTGGTGCATAAATTTGAATAATAGTCTTATTAACTGGCTTACTTGTAGGCATATGGATATTATCCTATCACTGACAGCATTGTAGTTCAGGATAGATCTTGAAATATTCTTTTTGACAATAAATGGACACCATTCCTCTGTATTTTGTCATTTAATTTTGTGCTGAGCTCCCTCTTATTGTACATTGCCTTCTTCTTTGTCCAAGTTAATACATGTCTAACTTCTAGTTA
>NW_006930148.1:4347-4942 GCF_000298275.1 Orycteropus afer afer
TCATAAACAAAACGAGCTCAGAACAGAAAATTATATGGAACAAAGAAATCAGGAACACCATGAAAAAGCACATAACAAAATGACAATAACAAATTCATACTTGTTGATAATTACATATCTGACAAAGGACTTATCTCTAATATTTCTAGAAAATTCTAATATTCCAACAACAAAAAGATTAACAATCCAATTAAAAAATGGGCAGAAGATATGAACAGACACTTCACCAAAGAAGATATTCAGGCAGTCTGCAAATACATGAAGAAATGCTTATGATCATTAGCCATCAGAGAGATGCAAATCAAAACAACAATAAGATACTCTCTCACCCCAGCACTAATGACAAAGTTCAACAAAACAGAAAATAACAAATGCTGGAGAGGATGTGAAGAAACTGGGACTCTCATACACTGCTGGTAGAACTGTAAAATGATACAACCACTGTGGAAAACAGTATGAGGATTCCTTAAAAAGCTGGAATTAGAAATGGCATTTGACCCAGCAATCCCATTACTAGGTAGGTTGGGCAATCCTACTTCCGTAGTGATACTGCCTCGGAAACCCAAGGAGGGGTCGCTATGAGTCGGGGCCGACT
>NW_006930149.1:0-906 GCF_000298275.1 Orycteropus afer afer
TGGATGAACTTGGAGGACATTATACGGAGTGAAATGAGTCAGTCAGAAAAGGACAAATATTATATTAGTCCATTATTGTAAAAGTTAAGGAAAGGTTTATGTGTAGAAGGAAATTTTCTTTGTTGGTTACCAGGGGTGGGAGGGGAGGGGAAGGAAGGCTGTTAGATAGATATAGATAAATACTGATTTGGGTGAAGAGAAGGCAATGTACCAAATGTGAGTGACCAATATGGCAGAATTGAGGATGAGAAAGACATAGAAAGGTACATGGGACATACAGGCAACAAATATGAACCCTTTGCACATGTAGTACTGTGTTGTCAGTGAAGGCAAACATGAATATATGGATGGATAGATGGGTGGACAGGCTAAACAATTATGTATGTCTATGAAATGGGGAGTGTATCCAAGAACATATATAGGGTTGGCAAACAATGGTCCTATAAGTTTATGAAATGATCAGAATTTCCAGGTGCATAGCAGAGCTGACAAGTGGCAAGGTTGTGGTCACTCCTTGGTCACAGCCAACTACCCAGAGGGACTGAGTAGTTGAACATGTGGGCTTGGGACCATAGTCTCAGGGGACATCAAGCTCAATTGGCATAACATACGATACAAAACTTTGTTCCACCTCCTACTTTGGCAAGTAGCGAGTGGGATCTTAAAAGCTAGCAAGCTGCCATCTAGATGCAATGATGGGTCTTTCCTCATCCAGAGCAAAGAAGAATAAAGAAAACAAAAATTCATGGAAACAATTAGTCCTGGAGACTGGTACGCCATTCGATCTGCAGCCTATACAACTATGAGACCAGAAGAACTAGATGGTGCCCCGCTACCACTGTCATCTACTTGGAAGGGGATCTATGTAGGAGATCCTTGATAGAGAGGGAGAACAATGTGGAACAA
>NW_006930149.1:1481-4515 GCF_000298275.1 Orycteropus afer afer
TAAGGCAGTTGACTACTAACCAAAAGATCAGTGGTTTGAACTCACCAACAGCCCTGCTGAAGAAAGATGAGACAATGTGCTCCCATAAAGGTTTACAGCCTTGGAAACCCAATGATGGTCACTATGAGTCATAACTGACTTGATGGCAGTGATTTTTGGCTCTTTTTTTTTTTTTACCTGAAAAAATGGGCTCAAACATACCTATGATCCATGAAGATGGAACAGGACCGGCAATATATTCTTCTGTTGTACATAAGGTCATCATGAATTGGAGCTGACTTGACAGCAACTAAAAATCACAACCACGTGGGGAGGGCAGACCTCCATGGGGCTAAAACTGTAATTGGCAAAAGGCATCAATCACTGAATTGTACCTGTAGAAAGTTGTCGAACTGGTGTATGTTCTGCTGTGTATATTTTCAAAAACAACAAAAATATTAAAAAAAAAATCCCTTCTGGACTCTGAGTAAAATGAATTGGAACCAATAGTCACATAGAGAACTCTTCAGAGTTTACAAAGCGTCTTCATATAAATGTCTTGCTTATTTATAATAGTATTACTTTTGAGATAGGTATTATTATCATCATCAGTTCACAAATAAGGAAAGTGAAATTCTGGGATGTCATTTGATCTGACAAAACTCACGAACCACCACTTGTCTATCAGAGTGTGGTTTGCATGTTGCTGTGATGCTGGAAGCCATGTCACTGGTATTTCAAACAACAGCAGTGTCACCCATGTTGGATAGGTTTCACAATCGATGCCCAGGGAAGCAGAAGTCAAGAAATCAAACAACATATTGCCCTGGGCAAATCTGCTGCAAAAGACCTCTTTAAAGTGCTGAAGAACAAAGATATGTCTTTGAAGAACAAGGTGCGCCTAACCCAAGCCATGGTATTTTCAGTCATCTCATATGCATGCAAAAGCTGAGCAATGAAGACTGAAGAAGAATTGATGCATTTGAATTATGGTGTTGGCAAAGAATATTGAATATACCATGGACTGTGAGAAGAATGAACAAATCTGTCCTGGAAGAAGTACTGCCAGAGTACTCCTTAGAAGTGAGGATGGTGAGACTTCATCTCATGTACTTTGAACATGTTATCAGGAGGGACCAGTCCCTGGAGAAGGACATTATGCTTAGAAAAGTAGTGGGTGAGAACACTGTCACAGAGATGGATTGACACAGTGGCTGCAACAACGGCTCGAGCCTAGCAAGGATTGTAAGGATGCCATAGAACCACACAGTATTTTGTTCTGTTGTATATAGGGTCACTATGACTAAGAACCAACTCAATGGGACCTAACAACAACCCACTCATGGTGCTCAAATAAGTGGAGTGCATGTTAGTGTGACTCTAATTTCCATTCTGTCATTATATTTCTTCAGCATATAAAGTGGAAATGGAGTGGGTCTTTTGCTCAATGTATCTCCTCACCTCTACATCCCTCCTCACCTGCCTTCTGCATCTTCTCTCTCAGTCCATGAAAGGATTTTCAAATCTTTGCTTCTAAATCACCTCACTATTGAGCCTTCATTGATTATTATCTTAGTGTCAGGTCTCAAGGTATCAAATATCATCAAAGATAATCCAAGGTATGTGGGTCTTGAAGTTTATGCAATTTGCGGGGCCCTCCATAAGTAGCATAGCATAGTGCCTAAGGCACTTGACTGCTAACCAGAATGCTGGAGGTTCAAACTCACCAGCCACTCCTTGGAAGGAAGATGGGGCAACAACAACAACCATAATAAGAAGAATTTAGTACAGAGCCTTGGAAGAAGCCCATCTAAATGAGAGGCGCTAGCCTTAAGCTTGATAGCTTCATAAAGGATTGACAGAATCCGCCTCTGCCCCTATGTAAGATGCAACTCCAGTCTGGTATACCCTTAGTGAGTTCACTTTGGGCCAGAATCTGAGCCAGATACCTTGCAGGCTTAGCTCACTTAACTCTCACAACAATACAGTGAAGATCTGATTGTCTCTGTTTTATAATTCATCTCCTTTCTAGTGTACCATTTGGAACTCAAGTTTGAGTTTCTTTACCTCAAGAACCCTACTTTTATTTCTTGGTAACCTCCGTGGAGCTGAACACAGGCCTGAGCTCATAAATGTTTATGAATGAATGGATGTTTAGGAAAAAAATGAATAAAAAGGCTGTATTTAGTAAGAAAAAAAAAAATCCCTAAAGTCCTCTTAAAACTGAACAATAGTTTAACTAGCAAAAAAAAAAAAAAAAAACTACCTTGAGCATTTTGCTCTTTTAAAACTATATGTTATCAAATTGTCAATAGAAACTGGAAAGATAACATAGGAACTTTAGGGGAAAATGAATTTATGTTAATGAGGGAGAAATAATTCAGAAAAGGAGAGTAAAAAAGGTTGCATAACTCAAAGAATGTAGTCACTAAATTGTACACGTAGAAATTGTTGAATTCCTACATATTCTCAACAAGAAGAAAACAAATAAATTTAGGGGGAAAAAAGACAGAAAAAGAAGAGTCCAGTTTTCTTTGTCAAATATTTAGGTCCTATAAAAAAGGAGCCACCACTCATCTGTCATTTTGTCCTACTGTGGGTGTCTGCATGTTGTTGTCAGGCTGGAGGTCATGCCACCAGTATTTCAAATACAGGGCAGTGTTTCTTTCTGTTGTACATAGGGTCGCTATGGGACGGAGTCAACATGACAGCACCTAACAACACCAATATAAAGAAGGAGGAAAAAAAATTTTAACTTGAGAGGGAGCTGATCTATTTCAGTATATCTAGGCATACTTCAGATTAACAAACAAGAGCATTCACAAATTAAAGTATCTTTAGCAAAAAATAAGTGAGTTTGTTTTGTTTGGTGGTACTGAGCAGAGACTAAAAAAACTCAAACTCACTGCCAATGAGTCATTTCTGACTCACAGTGAACCCTTCTTGGGTTTCTGAAGTGGTATCTCTACGGAAGTAGATTGCCCAATCTTCCTTCAGAGCAGTGGCTAGTGGGTTTGAACCACCAGCCTTCTGGTTAATAGTAAAATCCCTTAGA
>NW_006930150.1:0-527 GCF_000298275.1 Orycteropus afer afer
GCAATCTACTTCCATAGTGATACTGCCTCGGAAACCCAAGGAGGGGTCGCTATGAGTCAGGTCTGACTCGACAGCACATAACAACAACAACAACACTCTTACAAAGCACTCATACAAATGTATGAAAAAGTTAAGGATTTCTACCATGAGAAATTAAAATTATATTAAACTATATGGAAGGCTAGATATGGAAGCAGGAAAAAGATTTACAATGTATTGTCTTAAAATGGAGAACTAGGACTGAGAAACTTATGGAAGAACTGTTACAAAGGCTAGAAAGGATAAGCCTGCATTTTACCTTCAATAGTGCTGTATAGACAAAATGCCTGGCATGTAGTAGATGCTGAAGAATTTATCTTCTATCTCATTAATTCTGTCTTCCATTGCATCAATTCTACTCCTTTGCCCTTCCAATGTGTTATCTATTTCTGTCAATTTAATATTAATCTTCTGGATTTCTGTCTGTAGATTTAGAATCATTTCTAATTTTTCATTTATTTTGTCATTTTGTTCTTGTATTTTCTTCC
>NW_006930150.1:1762-2778 GCF_000298275.1 Orycteropus afer afer
CCTTCAAGGCTCAGGGGTCCAAGATTATCTTCTGTGTCTGAATTAATTGGTTTCCCTTTTCTTTGTGGAAGAGGGTCTGTGCAGTCTTTCTGCCTAGTCCGCCATCTTGCTGGAACTCCTAGATGCTAAGTAATTTAAAGGATACATTTTGATAAGTTATGTATTTCTAAAATAATATATAAATCCACTGCCACTGAGTTCATTCTGACTCTTTGGGACATTGTAGGACAGCGTAGAACTGCTCCATAGGGTTTCCAAGGCTGTAAACCATTACAGAAGCAGGCTGAGTCATTTTTCTCCCACAGAGCAGCTGGTGGGTTCAAACTGCTTACATTTTTGGTTAGCATCTCAATGCTTTAACCACTATGCCACCAGAGCTCCTTAATATGTTGCTGTTGTTGTTGTTATGTGCCATCAAGTCAGACCCGACTCATAGCGACCCCACCTTGGGTTTCTGAGGCAGTATTACTATGGAAGTAGATTGCCCCATCTTCCTTCCGAGGAGTGGCTGGTGGGTTTGAACTGCCAGCCTTCTGGTTAGCAGTCAAGTGCTTTAGCCACTATGCTACCATAGCTCCTAATAAGAGGTAGACCCACAATTCAAAACTCTGATTCTTTGTACTATGCTACCAGAGCTCCCTTAATATAGTATATACTATATAATATACTTTATTGTTATGTGCCATCGAGTTGGACCCGACTCATAATGACCCTTCCTTGGGTTTCCAAAGCAGTATCACCATGGAAGTAGATTGGCCAACCTTCCTTCTGAGGAGTGGCTGGTGGGTTTGAACAGCTAGCCTTCTGGTTAACAGGCAAGTGCTTTAGGCATAATATACTTTCACTATTCGAAATATTGTATTTTTGTGGATACAATATTTATCTGTATCCTGGTAATTTTTTTTTCCCTATATGCTTATATTGCTCTTAAGGATAGTACAAAGAACAAGTAATTGGTATTTTCTTCAACACAGTTCAACTGGTGGAGTCTAAGACGACATTAGTCCTTTAATAAA
>NW_006930150.1:3528-4527 GCF_000298275.1 Orycteropus afer afer
AGGTGGAACAATGTTTCGTATAGTATGTTATGCCAATTGAGCTTGATGTCACCTGTGACTATGGTCCCAAGCCCACAGGTTCAACTACTCGGTCCCTCTGGGTAGCTAGCTGTGACCAAGCAGTGACCACAACCTTGCTGCTTGTCAGCGCTACTATATACCTGGAAATTCTGATCATTCACATAAACTTATAGGACCATCGTCTGCCAACCCTACATATGTTCTTGGATACACTCCCCATTTCATAGACATACCTAATCTTTTACCCTGTCCACCCATCTAACCACCTATATACCCAAGTGTGCCTTCACTGACAATGCAGTACTGTATGTGCAAAAGGGTTCATATTTGTTGTCTCTACCTCCCATGAACCTCTCTATGTCTTTCTCATCCTCAATGCTACCATATTGGTCACTCACATTTGGTAAATTGCCCTTCTCTTCACCCAAGTCAATGCTTTATCTGTCTAACAGTGTTCCCACCCCTCCCCTCCCACCCCTTGTAACCGACAAAGAAAATTTCCTTCCATAGATGAATCTTTCCTTAACTTTTACAATAACGGACTAATACAATATTTGTTCTTTTGTGATTGACTTATTTCGCTCAGCATAATGTCCTCCAAGTTCATCAATGTTATGCGGTGTTTTGCATATTCTACATTATTTTTTAGTGTTTCATAGTATTCCATTGTGTGTATGTACCATACTTTGGTTATCCATTCCTCAGTTGTTGGACACATAGGTTGTTTCCATGTTTTGGCTACTGTAAATAGTGCTACAATGAATTTGGGTGTGCATATATCTGTTCTTGTCACAGCTCTCACTTCTTTAGCATATACACCTAGTAAAGGAATGGCTGGGTCAAATGGTATTTCTAATTCCAACTTTTGAAGGAATCGCCATACTGCTTTCCACAATGGCTGTACCATTTAACAGTCCCACCAGCAGTGTATGAGGGTCCTAAGCTCTCCACAACCTCACCAGCATTTGTTATTTTCTG
>NW_006930151.1:0-703 GCF_000298275.1 Orycteropus afer afer
AAATGCACTGCTGTCAAGTCTGTTTTGACACATAGATACCCCTCCTTGGGTTTCCAAGGCAGTATCACTATGGGAGTAGATTGCTCAACCTTCCTTCTGAAGAGTGGCTAGTGAGTTTTCCAGTCTTCTGGTTAGCAGTCAAAAGCCTTAGGCATATAGATATAGATTTGGAAATAGATATAGATATAGATATAGATACAGATACAGATACAGATATAGATATAGATATAGACATGTGAACAAAGATTATTAAAAGATTATTAGTGCTTACCCGGGGTAAGAGGGATGGGGAATGGGGAAACTTTTTTCACAGGATATTGAGTTTATGCTAATGGTGGTGGGATAATTTGGAAATGGATAGCAATAAAGGTGGCACAACATGAAAAATGTCATCAATATCCCTGAGCTGTAAATGGGGAAGTTGTTACATTGGCCAATGTCTTGTGTATGTTTTCACCACAACAAAAGCAATACACACACACACACATATATGTATGTATGTATATATATATATAAATGTCCAACAAGCACAGAAAATTTACTCAATATTGTTTATCATTAAATCAAAACCAAACTCACTGCCGTTGATTCCTTTCCGACTCATAGCGACCCCTGCTTGAGTTTCTGAGGTGGTGTCTCTACAGAAGTAGATTCCCAATCATAGGATAATGTAAATATAAAAACCCAGTAATATACAACTTCA
>NW_006930151.1:2703-4650 GCF_000298275.1 Orycteropus afer afer
TCGTCCCACCCAGTATTGTGGTGGGAGTTACAAAAAGTATGGCTAGAAAAGCCATACCATGTAATTCATGGCACCACAAGGACTCTTTGATATTGGCAAAACATTACAGCATTAAAAGAGGAAAACTATTTCTTTAGAAATTTATTTTGACTAAGCTGTTTCAGAATATATAGAACAACATTATGGTGACTTCAGAATTTCTATATAAATGCAGTGTAAGAGAGCCAGTCTAATTGGAAGGAGGCCTTTGGGAACTTGTCTTGAAGATGTGTTTGTACAGTTAGCAAACTGTTTCTATTATAATTCACTGTTTATATGGATGGCCTAAGGGAGCTCATGAAGATGCAAGATAAAGAGCTCCAAACATCCTTATAGCCGCTGCTTAATACTATTCTGTAGAAATAGTCCTGTGGAAATAAAATTTTTCTCTTCAGACCTATAAATGCCCTTCAGAAGTTGGTTTGCAGTTAAGAGAACAGACTTTGTTTTCATGAAGAACTCATCTGCTGTTCTGGGATGTGTCAAGCTAACTAACCCCAATTTTACCCAGATACTAGCAATTTCATTTCATTGTGTTGGGGTTTGTGCCCTGAACAACAATCAATAGAGGAAGCAACTATGACTGTAAAAAATTTCCTATGTGTGTAATATAAATATGCATGTTATTAGAACTGTGTCACTCAAATTACTATCCTACCTATATAAGACACAGCAGCAATATATTAGAGTAAATGGAAAACAGATAAGGCTCTTTTTCTTGTTTTGTTTTTTGAAAAACTCTCAATATTAAATAAGAGGAAGAAGAAGTAGCACAAAAATGGATAAAAAAGAGAAGGAGGAGAAGAGGAAGGAGAAGAAGTTACTGGAGACTTGAGAGCAGTTCTAAGAATTGCATCTGTTTATCTTAGCTTAGTTGTAGGGAAATACATGCAGCAAATTTGCACAGTACTGTGAATAAGCTGTGAAGTGTGAGCTGAATACTGGAGGCAGCTGAAAGTTAATGTAATTGTTAGCTATAGAAATGTACAACTCAAATATAAGTGACTGGCTATGGTTTAATAATCCTAACGGGTATTTGTACATAAACCAAATGTCTAATTTCAAACACTGAACATCAAAGACGTTTTTTTCTTTCTTCTGACAGCTAAACTACTTTTAAAACAGTCTGGAAATTGGTTTATAGACTTCTTTTATAGCCAAAAACATAAGAACAGAAATTCTGGCCATGTGGCTGCCTCAAGCTATAGCCCTTGGCCTGCCATAAATGATTAGAAAATTCCTATATGGAAAGAGTCAAGACTTTTGCTCTGTGTTTCTAAGTGAGTATGGTTTGGAACAATTTAAATGGGAGAGACCTACATTCTAGGAAACCTTGACTCATTTTTACTTTCTTATTTCTGGCCAGAAAGAGCTGGTCAAAGCCTCTGCTTTTCTTGAAATCAGGTTCCTGTCTAGATGGAAGCTATTTTTTTTAGAAAATAGGTGGGGACAATACTTGCTATTTTATATTTTCAAATAGCAAACCAATATTGACAGGTAGGGGCTATTTAAACCAAAAAATGATTGAGATACCTTGGAATTACTTTCAGGAGCTAGAAGAATAGATACATTATAAATCATGTAGCAGAAGTGACACATCCTACCAAGCCACACTTGGTTAACTTTTGAGAAGTCACTCCCAATACCTATTTTCCCCGAATTAACCACTTTCATTTAACATTAGACAGCTTACTAAAGTGAGAGTCTTTAAAGACTTAAGTGTATTCATGCATTCATAAAAAATGACATCCACATTAGCAATTGTTAGAAAGCAAAGGATGTTTTGCATTTGTTCCTCAAAAACGGAACTTTATAAGTAGCAATTCAACGGTTTTTTGTTTTGTAAATATCACATTTATTGATCACATATTGAATGCTCATCCTTTGCAGAGCACAAGGGGTCCTGGA
>NW_006930152.1:0-2994 GCF_000298275.1 Orycteropus afer afer
GCTGGTTCTCTGGTGTGGTGCGCCCTCTCCCCTACCCTAGGGAGATCTCCAATGGCCCTTCTAGCCTGCCAGTTAGCGCTCACCCAGACAGGTCTCCAGTGGTCTTTCTCACCTGCCAGTCAGTGCTCCACAGGGCAGATTCCCCTGTTTTTGTTATTTTTTTTCCCTGCCCCTCTCTCCTTTCTAATCCTCCTTCCCTGAGTTTGGCATACTCTGACTCAATGAGCTGTCAGAGCACCAGAATCCCTATTTCAAACTGCTACACCTAGTTTTTCAGGCACTAAGATGCTAGAGGGAATTAGCGTGGGGAGTACTAAAGAGACATCATTTTGAAAATCAACTGATTTTTGCATGTTGATTTTGTATCCTACCACTTTGCTGTAATCTTCTATTTGTTCTAGTTGATTTCTTGTGGCATTTCTGGGATTCCTATGTAAATGAATATAGATGGTTTTACTCCTTCATTACCAATTTGTATACTCTTTGTTTCCCTTTCTTACCTATTGTTCTAGCTAAGACTTTCAGAACAATACTGAAGAAGAGTGCTCAAAAAGAGTAGCCTTGTCTTGATCCTGTTCTCAAGGGAAATGCTTTTAGTCTATTTTTGTAGAATGTAATGTTGGCTGTTGGTTTTGTAATATGTCCTTAATTATGTTGAGGAATTTCTCTTATATTTCTATTTTTCTTAGAATTTTTATGAAGAATTGGTGTTGGACATTATCAAATGCCTTTTCTACATCAATTAAGATGATCATGTGGTTCTTGTCTTTCTCATTTATGTGATAGATTATATTGATTGATTTTTTTATGCTGAGCCATCTTTGCATACCTGGTTGAAGCCCACATGGTGTCAGTGTATTATTATTATTTTTAATATGGTATTGAATTCTACTGGTTAGAATTCTGTTAAGAATTTTTGAGTCTATATTCATGAGGGATATGTCTATAATTTTCTTTTTTATTGTTGTCTTTGGCTTTAATATCAGGATTATAGCGGCTTTGAAGAATGAATTTAGGAGTATTGTTTCCTTTTCTATATTCTGGAATCGTTTGAGTAGAATTGGTGTCACCTCTTCTCTTAATGTGAACATAATAACTTTTTTAAAAAAATAAATACGTTTTGTAAATCTAATTCCCAGTAATGTCTATTATGTGATTCCCATTACCAGTTCTATAAATTGTAGGGTCTGAGAGTAAAGTTCTTGAAAAATTCATTGATTGTGTCTTGCATTCAGCTCAACAAACACACATCAGAACATAATGGGTTCCAGGCACTGTGCTTTTGAGATTTAGGTATAAAATATAAACTCTGTCTTCAAGAGCATACAGTTTAATGGAAATATCTATAAAAGGTACATTGTGATCAATGTAATTACTAGAAGTAAAAATACATTTTCATGCTACTGTACTTTTCAAAATTCTTCTAGAGTTATCATAAAGTAATAGGTTTCAATAGTTACTAAAATTTCTAGCTTGTTATTTGAAAAATCTAATTTATTTGATGTAAACATCTCAACTATTAAATGTTATATTCTTCCAATATTATTGGAATACATCTGATGAAAACCTTTTATTCAAAGGGTATGGAAAAGTAATGTCTTAAAAACCTTCAATAAGGACATGCTTAATTGTATTTGTTGTTACGATTGTATGAAAAATTCCTTCTAAATTTATCTTCAATATTTAAAATTTCCCTCAGAAATTATATATAATAGAGTCTGGTAAGATGGCAGACTAGGCAGAAAGACTGCACAAACAAAGAAAAGGGAAACCAATTAACACAGACACAGAAGATAATCCTGGACCCCTGTGCCTTGAAGGGAAGGATATAGAAGTGGACTAAACCCCAATTAGCAGAAGAATTTGCATGAAAATACCAAAAAAGGAGACAGATGGAGCTGCAGTCTGGTGACGATCCTGAGCAATCCTGACGGGACAGAAAGCTTGGAGATTGCCAAGTGGTGGTAGGACATAAGGATTAACCTAAAAATCAGCACTGCTAGCCAGGGACTGCACGGGGACCACTCTGGTGGTTGGGGAATAAATGGAGAAAGTGAAGAGAAAAGCAGGCTTGAGCTGTGGACTTGTGCCAGTACGAAGGGCACTGCCATTTTGAATTTTACAAGTGGCTTGACTATTTTGGATATTTAAAGAGACAGCGCTTTCCAAGATCCCAGGGGTTTAAGAAGAGGTTCGGCTTTACAGCAACCCCAAGGACACTCCAGACCTTCAAGACTGAAAAGATGCGACATTCCTCTTGTTATTCTTATACCCCACACCTACTTGGTGAATGTAGGTGCAGTCATCCCCCACTCCCACCCACCTTCTGGGCCCACAGGAACTCCATCACAGTCTGTGTGCTCAGACGGAGCCTGGGTGCCCTGCCCTGTTCTCCCCCGATTATTTTCTTTCTTTTTTTCTTTCTTGCTTCCTTTATTCTGGCGATAGGTTGCTTGTATTTGTCTGCTTTAAAACAACTATTATTATAAATACTTTTGTCCTTTTTACTATTAATCTTATTCTTCCCCTCCCAGGTCCTAGATTTCAGCTTTTTTTCTTTTCCCTGTTCCTGGTTGAATTTTTTTTAATTTAATTTATTTTTTTCCTTTTTTCCCCTTTATTCTCATGGTCAACCTCATTCCTTGTTTTTCTATTTGCATTTTTCCCATTTTTATCTTCATTATTTCTTTCTCTACCTTTTTTCTCCTAGTGCCTTATCCCAATATATTGCAAGTTTTCTTGTTTTTTCTTCTCTTTTTCCATTTTTCTTTTTTTGGTTACTGTTCTGGTGTGATTACATGGTGTGTTTTTTGTCTACCTGCTTTTAGTTTTTTGATGATTATTCAATTGTAATTTTTGTCTCACTGAGTGGGAGGCAGCAACTGTGCCCATAAGAGACAACTACACCCACACCTCCTGCAACTTCACTTACTGAGTGAGAGCCACTACCTCCTTCTCCACCAATGGGCCAATGATAAAAAACCACCAAGAAGA
>NW_006930152.1:4185-4718 GCF_000298275.1 Orycteropus afer afer
CTTACAAGATTGTAAACAGGGAACCAGAGACATCAATGGGAATGTGAGGACAACTACAAACAAAAAGAGGGAAAAGACCGTGTAGTTACAGAACTTGGATTGGATAAGAAAACAAAACCCATCAATATGCTGCTACAAGAGATGCACTTTACAGATAAAGACAAAAATAGACTAAAAATCAAAGGTTAGAAAAAGATATATCAAGCAAATGGCAACTGTAAGAGAGCAGGAGTGACAATATGCTGATTTCTTCAAAAGTTGGAATTAGAAATACCATTTGTCCCAGCCATTCCATTACTAAGTATATTCTTTCTGGTGGGACTGTAAAATGGTACAACCATTGTGGAAAGCAGTATGGCAATTCCTCCAAAAGCTGGAATTAGAAATACCATTTGACCCAGTCATTCCATTACTGTTACATACCCTGAAAAAGTGAGAGCCATGACAAGAACAGACATATGCACACCAATGTTCATCACAGCACTATTTACAATAGGCAAAAGATGGAAACAACCTAGGTGTCCATCAACTGA
>NW_006930153.1:0-4627 GCF_000298275.1 Orycteropus afer afer
CATTGTAAATTTTGGTCAATGACATGAGACAAAGTATATGTGATCTGCTGTATGAAAAGTGAATTTACTCTGTAAATCTTCACCCAAATCAAAATTAAAAAAAAAAAAAAAAGTTAGAGACAACAACAACAACAACCAAAAAAGACAAGCACAAATATCCAGCAAATAGTAAAACAACAGCAACAAAGGAAATGATAACAAGATTCATAAACACAATGAGCTCAGCACAGAAAATAATATGGAACAAAGAAACTAGGGACACCATGAAAAAACACATACCAAAATGACAGCAACCAAATGATACTTGTCAATAATAACACTGAATGTTAATGGATTAAATGCACCACTCAAGAGAAGTAGAGTTGCAGATTGAATAAGAAAACAAAACCCATCAATATGCCGCCTATAAGAGACACACCTTAGAGAGAAAGACAAAAATAGACTAAAAATCAAAGGTTGGAAAAAGATATATCAAGAAAATTGGCAATTGTAAGAGAGCAGGAGTTACAATCTTAATTTCTTATAAAATTGACTTTAAGACAAAAACCACCATACAAGGAAAGAAAAGACATTATATAATGATTAAAGAATCAATTGAACATGAAGATATAACCATAATAAATATCTATGGATCCAATGAAAGAGTCCCAAAATACATAAATCAGACTTTAAAAGAGTTGAAACCCAAAGAGATGACTCCACAGTCATAGTGGGAGATTTTAATACACCACTTTCTTTGAAAGATAGAACAACTGGAAAGAAACTCAATAAAGATGCAGAAGAACTAAATAACACACTCCACCAACTGGGCCTTATAAATATCTACAGACCACTTCACCCAACAGCAACACAATATACATTCTTCTCCAGTGCACATGGAACTTTTTCCATGATAGACCATATGTTAGGCCATAAAGCAAGCCTTAATAAATTTTAAACCATTGAAATACTGCAAAGCATCTTCTCAGATCATAATGCTATCAAATTAGAAATCAACAATAGGAAGATCAACAGAAAAAAAGAGTAAACACATGGAAATTGAACAATACCATCTTAGAGAAAGACTGGGTAAGAGAAGAAATCAAAATTGAAATTCAAAAATTCCTTGAATCAAACGGGAATGAAAACACAACACACCAAAATTTATGGGGCACAGCAAAAGCAGTTATCAGAGACCAATTTATAGCAATAACTGCACACATCAAAAAAGAAGAAAGAGCCAAAATCAACAGTTTAAACAAACATCTCCAACAATTAGAAAAAGGCCAGCAAGAAAAGCCCACAGTCACCAGAAGAAAGGAAATAATTATGATTTGAGCAGAAGTCAATGAAACAGAAAATAGAAGGAGAATAGAAAAAATCAATAGGACCAGAAGTTGGTTTTTTGAAAAGATCAATAAAATTGACAAACCTCTGACAAATTTAATAAAGGAAAAGAGGGATAGAATACAAATAACACGAATAAGAAATGAAATGGGTGACATCACAACAGAACCAACTGAAATAAAAACGATAATATCAAGATACTATGAAAAACTGTACTCCAACAAATTTGAAAATCTGCAAGAAATGGACAGATTTCTAGACACACACCATTTACCTAAACTAACACAGACTGATGTGGAAAAATTAAACAGGCCCATCACAAAAGAAGAAATTGAGCTGGTCATCAAAAAATTCCCAACTAAAAAAGTCCTGGCCCAGACGGTTTCACTGGAGAATTCAACAAATCATTCAGAGAAGAACTAATACCAATTCTACTCAAACTGTTGCAAAACATAGAGAAGGATGGAATCCTCCATAACTCATTTTAAAAGCAAGCATATCCTTGATACCAAAACCAGGCAAAGACATCACTCAAAAGGAAAACTACAGAGCAATATCTCTCATGAATATAGATGTAAAACCTTCAACAAAATCCTTGCCAGTGGACTGCAACAACATACCAAGAAAAGCATTCGTCATGACCAAGTGGGGTTCATATGAAGTATGCAAGGGCGGTTCAACATTAGAAAAACAATCAATATCATCCACCACGTAAATAAAACAAAGAAGAACCACATGATCATATCAATTGATGCAGAAAAAGCATTTGATAAAATCCAACACCCATTTCTGACCAAAACTCTCAGAAAAATAGGAATAGAAGGGACATTCCTCAACATGATAAAGGGCATCTATGCAAAACCAACAGCCAACATTGTTCTCAATGCAGAGAGACTGAAACCACTCCTCTTGAGAGCAGGAACCAGACAAGTATGCCTGCTATGACCACTTCTATTCAACACTGTGCTGGAAGACCTAGCCCGGGCCATATGGCAAGAAAGAGAAAGCAAAGGTATCCAAATGGGTAAGGAGGAAGTCAGATTATCCCTATTTGCTGATGATATGATCCTATACCTAGAAAACCAAAGAGACTCAGTCAAAAATCTACTGGAACTAATTGAGAGATTAAGCAACGTCGCAGGATATAAAATCAACATCCAAAAATCAGTTGGATTCCTCTACATCAGCAAAGAGATTGCTGAAAAAGGAATAAGGAAATCAATATCATTTACAGTAGCTACCAAAAAAATAAAATACTTGGGCATAAATCTTACCAGGGACACAAAAGACCTGTACAAAGAAAACTATAAAAAGCTACTTCAAGAAACCATAAGAAGGGACTCGTCTGGCAAGATGGCGGACTAGGCAGAAAGACTGCACAGACATTCTTCAACAAAGAAAAAGGAAACCAATTAACACCGACACAGAAGATAATCTTGGACCCCTGTGACTTGAAGGGAAGAATGTAGAAGTGGACTAAACCCCAACTAACAGAAGAATTTGCGTGAAAATACCAAAAAAGGAGACATATGGAGCTGTGGTCTGGCAGCTATCCTGAGTGATCCTGATGACACAGACAGCTTGTAGATTCCCAAAAGGTGGTAGGACCTAAGAATTAACCTAAAAATCACCCTGCTAGCCAGGGACTGCATGGAGGACTGGGCACGGTGGCTGGGGAACAAACGGAGAAGGTGAAGAGAAAAGTGGCTGAACTGTGGACTTTTGCCTGTCTGGAGGATGCTGTCATTTTGAAGGTTTAAAAATCGGCTTGACTGTTTTGGATATTTAAAGAGACAGCACTCTCGCAGATTCCTGGGGCTTAAGAACACATTCTGCTTTCCAGCAACCCCAAGGACACTCGGGACCTGCAAGACTGAAAAGGTGCGGCATTCCTCTTGTTATTTTATACCCCACACCCCCTTGGTGAATGGTGGTGTGGCCATCCCCCACTCCCACCTACCTTCTTGGCCTATAGGAACTCCATCACAGTCTCTGGGTGCCCTGGCCTGTCCTCCACCGATTTTTTTTTCTCTTTTTTTATTTTTATTTTTTTCCTTTTTAGCTTTCATTTTTCTGGTGATTAGTTTGCTTGTATTAGTCTGTTTTAAAACAACAAATACTATTAATACTTTTATTCTTTTTATTATTATTCTTAATCTTCCCCTACCAGGTCCTAGTTTTCAGCATTTTTTTTTTTTTCCCTGTGCCTGGTTGAAATTTTTTTTTAGTTAAGTTTTCTTTTTTTTTCTTTTTCCCCTTTTTTCTCATGATTAACCCCATTCCTTGTTTTTCTTTTTGCATTTTTCCCATTTTTCTCTTTATATATTATTCTCCTTCTCTGCTTTTTATTCCTTAGTGCTCTGTCCCCAGATATTGCAAGTTTGCTTGTTTTTTCTTTTTTTTTTTCCCTTTTTTCTTTTTTTGGTTACTGTTCCTGTGTGATTATATGGTGTGTTTTTCATCTATGGGAATTTAGTTTGTTGATGTTTATTCAATTGTAATTTGTGTCTAACTGAGTGGGAGACAAAAACAGTCCCCATAAAACAGAACTACAACCACACCTCCTGCAACTTCACTTACTGTGTGAGAGCTGCCACCTCCTTCTCCACCAATGGGCTAATGATAAAAAACCACCAAGAGGATCCTGAATCACCCTTGGCTGCTCTCCACAAACAGTTAACAGAGATCTAAATACAACAATGCCACGATGTCTCGGAAACAATAGACCATCACAGTCCACACAAAGAAGCAGGATAAAGTGGTAGAAAAAAGGGAGCAGGAAACAGACCCAGAACACATCCCTGAGGAAGAAGCAGCATTGGAACTGTCTGATAAGGAATTCAAAATAATTGTCTTTAGGTACCTTCAAAGGATTGAAAGACAGACCAAAGAAAACTGCTGAGAGTGAAAGAAACCTGAACTGTCAGATTGCCAAAATAAACAAACAAACAAATCAATAAATGAAAAAGAATTATGAGAAATAATTATGAGAATTATGAGAAATAAAACAAATGAATAGGAATTGCGATTTTTAAAAAATATATATATAGCAAGAAGGGAAAAGCATAAAGCCAATCTTAAAAAGGTGAGTCATAGCACTAAATATGACAGGAGGTATTAGGAAGAGAATTAGGCCAGTGAGAACATCTCAGGAAAATAGAGCTTGAGGCAACGCTTAAAGTTACTTTGTTTTGAAAATGAGCTCTGGAAGCATAGTGCCTAAGGCACTTGACTGCTAACCAGAAGGCTGGCAGTTCAAACCCACCAGCCACTCCTCGGAAGGAAGGTTGGGCAATCTACT
>NW_006930154.1:0-1645 GCF_000298275.1 Orycteropus afer afer
TGGAAGTCTTAGCCAGGGCCATAAGGCAAAAAGGGAAATCAAAGGCATCCAAATTGGTAAGGAAGAAGTCAAACTATCCCTATTTGCTGATGATGTGATCCTATACCTAGAAAATCCAAGAGACTCAGTCAAAAATCTACTGGAACTAATTGAGAGATTTAGCATTGTGGTAGGATATAAGATCAACATCCAAAAATCAGTTGGATTTCTCTACACCAGCAAAGAGATTGCTGAAAAAGAAATAAGGAAATCAATACCATTTACAATAGCTACCAAAAAAATAAAATAGCTGGGAATAAATCTTACCAGGGACACAAAAGACCTGTATAAAGAAAGCTATAAAAAACTACTGCAAGAACGCATAAGAGATCTACATAAATGGAAGAACATCCCAGGCTCGTGAATAGGAAGATTGAACATTGTGAAAATGTCAGTTCTACCCAAAGCAATCTATACATTCAATGCAATCCCAATCCAGATCCCATCATTTTTCAAGGATATGGAAAAACGAATCACTAACTTTATATGGAAAGGAAAGAGACCTTGGGTAAGCAAACCACTAAACTAAACCAAAGTTTAAAGTGAAGAACAAAGTACATCTCACACTGCCAGATCTCAAAACCTACTATACAGCCACAGTAGTCAAAACTGCCTGGTATTGGTACAATAACAGACACATGGACCAATGGAATAGACTTGAGAACCCAGAAATAGATCCATTGACCTATGGTCAGCTGATCTTTGACAAAGGGCTGAAATCCATTAAATGGGGAAGAGAGTGTTTCTTTAATAAATGGTGCTGGCAAAACTGGAGATCCATTTGCAGAAAAATGAAACAAGATCTGAACCTCACACCATACACAAAAACTAACCTCAGATGGATCAAAGACTTCAATGTGAAACCTAAAACTATGAAGTTCCTCAAGAAAAAACTAGGTGCAAATTTAGGGGCCCTAATATATGGCATAAATAGACTATCAAGTATAACCCAAAATGCACAAACAGCAAAAGAGAAACTAGATGAATGGGATTTTCTAAAAATTAAATTTTATGTGCTTCCAAAGACTTCTCCAAAAGAGTCAAAAGAGAACCTACAGATTGGGGAAAAATATTTGGCAATGACATATCTGACAAAGGACTTATCTCTAGAATTTATAGAAAACTCCAACACCTCCATAACAAAAAGACAAATAATCCAATTAAAAAATGGGCAGAAGACATGAATAGACACTTCACCAAGGAGGATATTCAGGTGGCCAACAAACATATGAATAAATGCTCATGATCATTAGCCATTAGAGAGATGCAAATCAAAACAATGAGATACCATCTTGCCCCAGCACTAGTAACAAAGTTCAACAAGACAGAGAATAACAAATGTTGGCCAGGATGTGGAAAGATTGGAACTCTCATACACTCCTGGTGGGACTGTCAAATAATGCAACCACTGTGGAAAGCACTATGGTGATTCCTTAAGAAGTTGGAATTAGAAATACCATTTGACCCAGCCATTCCATTACTAGGTATATATCCTAAAGAAGTGAGAACCATGACAAGAACAGACATATGCACACCCATGTTCATCGCAGCACTATTTACAATAGCCAAAAGATGGAAACAACCTAGGTGTCCATCAACTGAGGAA
>NW_006930154.1:2970-4653 GCF_000298275.1 Orycteropus afer afer
TGTAGTCAATGTCATGAGACAAAGTGTATGTGAACTGCTGTATGGAAAGTGAATTTGCTCTGTAAATTTTCACTCAAATCACAATTTAAAAAAAAAGAAAAAAAATGAGTGCAGAACACAAGAAAAATACATACAGGAAGCAAACAAAGAAAAACAAACAGCAGACTGTTTAAAAGCAACAAAGAGCTGTTGTGAAAGAGAGGAGGAAATTAGAGGTGGAAAAAAAACATGAGAATTACAAATGGCCAGCTATAGGCAACTAGGTTAGGAGGCCTGTCTCTAATCAGTGTTATTGACTCCTTCTTCCATAAATCTGAGCTCTTTCCCTGTAGAATTCTCTGATCTCAGGCTGTTATAGATCCTTCTCTTTAGTGCAAAGGCTCATTTTAACTAACACAGTGATTTTTGAAAGAGAAGAAAAAAAAGCCTATAGTAAATTTAACAAATATTTCACTTTTTTCTCCACCAACAGTGGATACTGGTGTAAGAATTAATTACCATGGCTCCTCCTTGTGTAGACCAGCGTTTATCTGTGTTACAACCTCTAAGAATAAAATCAGTAGTTGAAATTCACAAACACTGGGCAGTCCCATGCCAAGAGATAGGTTGTCTTAGGGGTGACACTGGCTGGTAATACCTGGAGGGGTTGGCAGACAACTTAAATATATATCTATATTACAAGTCTCTAGAGTGAAAGAGCAAGGACTTGAAACAGTAAATGGTGTTGACAGAAGATTTTTCAGTCCCAGTAACTTCAGGTGGAATTATAAAAAGAGTTCAGGGCTTACAAACACACAAGGACACAAACTAAATAGCTACTACAAAAAGACCATTGCTACTTTAGGTTTTAGGCCCTATCTTAAGACAGTTTATAACCATTTATGTATGGTTTTAGGAGCTCTGGTAGCTTAGTGCCGAAGGCACTTGACTGCTAACCAGAAGGCTGGCAGTTCAAACCCACCAGTCACTCCTCGGAAGATGAGGCAATCTACTTCCGTAGTGATACTGCCTTGGAAACCCAAGGAGGGGTCGCTATGAGTCGGGTCCAAACTCCAAGGCACATAACAACAACAACAACATGTATGGTTCTGGCTTAAAGAGACAGGTTTGTTTGTTTTACCACCATATACTTTCCCCTCCAGGAAGTTTCAGAACCTTCTAAATTCCTGTTGCTGTTGTTTGCCATCGAGTCGGACCCGACTCATAGTGACCTTTCCTTGGGTTTCTGAGGCAGTATCACTACGGAAGTAGTTTGCCCAATCTTCCTTCTGATGATGGGTTTGAACCACCAGCCTTCCGGTTAGCAGTCAAATGCCTTAGGCATTATGCTACCAGAGCTCCTAGGAAATTGAATTTACAGTGTTAATGAACCTCACTGGTACCCACAGATTAGCTGCCATGTCATAGTGAAAACATCCTCAAACTCTTTCATCTTTAAAATTTTGGTGTAGAATTTGGAGACTAGAGAGCCAAAGTTCAGGGGCCATGTCCCAAGGCAAAGACACTTCATTCTGGATAAGCTAAACTGATGCCTTTCTGTCCTTTGGAAAGGTACAGTTAAAAACACAGATGAAAAGATGTCTTGTCAAACAATCCAATTAAAAAATGGGCAGAAGACATGAATAGACACTTCACCAAGGAGGATATTCAAGCGGCCAACAAACATATGAAGAAATGCTCACG
>NW_006930155.1:0-613 GCF_000298275.1 Orycteropus afer afer
TCCTGCTCTCTTACAGTTGCCATTTGCTTGATGTATCTTTTTCCAAACTTTGATTTTTAATCTCTTTCTGTCTTTATCTCTAAGGTGTGTCTCTTTTAGGTAGCATATTGATGTGTTGTGTTTTCTTATCCAATCTGCAACTCTCCATCTCTTGAGTGGTGCCTTTAATCCATTAACATTCAGGGTAATTATTGATAAGTTTGAATTTGTGGCTGTCATTTTGTTATGTGTTTTTCATGGTGTCTCTTGTTTCTTTGTTCCATATTATTTTCTGTGCTGACCTCATTATGTTTATGAGTTGTGTTATAATTTCCTTTTTTGCTGTTCTTTTAGTGTATGCTGAATATTTGTGCTTGTCCTCTTTTTTATTGGGATGTGAAGGTTTACCATTTTTCTTTGAGGTTACCCTATGATTTATAATTTGATCCCCAAGTTTAGAACAGTCCATTCTATCTTTCAACTTTATTAACTTCCTCACCATTTAAAAGTTCTGTAACTACACAGTCTTCTCCCTCTTTTTGTTTTTCGTTGTCCTCACTTGTCAATTGATGTCTCTGGTTCCCTGTTTACAATCTTGTAAGCTCATTTTACTTTGGATATGTCCATAGCTGTG
>NW_006930155.1:1988-4506 GCF_000298275.1 Orycteropus afer afer
AAACCTTAAATTAAAATTGATTGAATGTGGTGTAATCAAGTTCATGGTGGAATCTGCTGTGAGGAGCTAATTAGTTGACTTCAAGATGTGGCCTTTTTCAAATATTTAAGAAGACACTTTGATAATTGTCTTGAGCCTCTTGGCATATCTGGATCCTGCATCTGGCCACATCATCAGTCACATGCCATGTTGCCTGTGACATTTTATTTGCCAATCTTGAGTTTGTCAGCCTCAAGAGCCAGTAGCTCTGTGAGTCAGAAAAAGCCTCTAAACCTAGAACAGGTGGCAGTGTTGAGCCCCAAGGTCGAGGGTCTATCACCCATCCCCTAGAGCTAGCACTTTGAAATCAGACTTCCAGCCCCCTAATCTGTAATAAAATAAATCTCTGTTTGTTAAAGTAATCTGCTTGTGATTTTTCTCTTATAGTAGCACTAGAGAACCAAGGCAAGGATCATATCATCTGAAAATAGAGATAATTTTACTTTTTCATTGCCAATTTGGGTGCATTTTATTTCCCTTTCTTGACTTACTGCTCAGGCAAGGATTGTAATACAATATTGAATAGGAGAGATAATAAAGGGCGTCCTTTTCTGGTTCTTATTTGCAAGGGGAATGTGTTCAGTTTCTGTTGAAAAATATGGTGGTTGTTGGTTTTGTGTATATGCCCACAATTATGCTGAGGAATCTCCCTTCTATTCTTATTTCACTAATCATTTTGATCAGGAATGGGTGTTGGGTATTATCTAATGTCTTTTCTGAATCAACTGATGTGATTATGTGGTTCTTTTGTTTTATTTACCTGGTCAATTGTGTTGTTTTTCTAATGTTGAATAATCCTTGCATACCCGATATTAATCCCACTTGGTCATGATATATTATTTTAAAAAATATGTTGGTGGAGTCTACTGGCCAGGATTTTGTTAGAATTTTACCATCTAGGTTCATGAAAAGAAGCTCTGGTGGTGTAGTGGTTAAAACATTTGGCTGCTAACAAGATGGTCAGCTGTTTGAACTCATCAGCTTCTTCACAGGAGAAAGATGAGGCAGTCTGGTCCTGGAAAGTTTTGCAGCCTTGGAAACCCTATGGAAGTCACCATGAGTCATGATCGACTTGATATTAATGGTTTGGGTTTTGGTTTTGGATGTTCATGAGAGATATTTCCATATAATTTTCTTTTTTTTCATTGGTGTCTTTGCCTGATTTTGGTATCAGGGTTATGCTTTTTCTACAGAATGAATTCGGAATTAGTCCATCTTTGTCTACATCCTGGAATAATTTAAGTAGAGTTGGCTTCAGCTTCTCTGAAGCAATCTGAGGCAGGATTTTTTTTTTTAGGGGGGGGATTTATTGTTATCACTTATAAATTTCTTCACTTGTGATGGGTCTGTTCAAATTTCTAACTCAGATTGTGTTAGTTTGGGTAAGTTGTGTGTTTCTAGAAATGTTTCTATTTCTTCTAGGTTTTCAAATTTATTGGAGGATAGTTCCTCATTGTATTCTGTTATTATTTGTTTGTTTAAGTTGGTTTTGTGTGACATCACCTATTCCATTTCCTATCCACGTATTTTCATCTTTTCCTGTGCTACATTTGCCAGTTATTTGTCAATTTTATTAAACATTTCAAAGAACCAATTTCTAGTCTTGTGGATTCTATTGTTTTTCTGTTTTCAGTTTCATTAATTTCTGCTCAAATCCTTTCTTCTGATGACTGTAGACTATTTTTTCTGTTCTTTTTCTAATTGTTGGAGATGTTGAGTTAATATGTTGATTTTGAGTCTTTTGTCTTTTGTGATTGTGCATTTATTGCTATAAATTATCTCTGACCACTGCTTTTGCTCTGTTCCCCCAAATTTTGTTATGTTGTGTTTTCATTCTAGTTTGAATCAAGGAACTTTATTCTTCTTCTTTTTTTTTCTTCTATTACCCAGTCATTGTAAGGCATGTTGTTATTCAGTTTCCATGTATTTGATTTTCTTTTTCTTTGTTTTTTCTTCTGTTGATTTCTAATTTTATAGCATTGTGATCTGAGAAGATGCTTTGTGTAGTAGTTTGATATTTTTAGATTTATTGAGGGTAGCTTCACAGCCTAACATATAGTCTATTCTGATTAATGTTCCATGTGCAATGGCAAAGAATGTATATTGTGTTGTTGTATGGAGTGTTCTTTAAATGTCAGTTAGCTCTAGTTGGCTGAGTTTGTTGTTTAGATCTGTGTCTTTATTGATTTTTTTTCTAGTTCTTCTATCTTTCATTGAAAGTAGTTGTGATAGTTGGAGCTGTGTGTCAACTTGGCTGGACCACAATTCTGTGTGGTTTAAGATATTGTGATGTGGGTTGTTCCAATGATGGGATCATATGTATATGTTTTGAGCAGCCAATCCATTGAAAGAGAGTTTCCCTAAGGGTGTGGCCTGCTTCCAGTATATTTATGGACATCTTGGGAAAAGAGACACTCTTCTGTGGATTGGGATTCTGTTGTGCTGCCTACAACTGTCCATGAGTGAACAATCCACCATT
>NW_006930156.1:0-4611 GCF_000298275.1 Orycteropus afer afer
TTTTTTATCATTGGTCCATTGGTGGAGAAGGAGGTAGTGGCTTTCGCTCAGTAAGTGAAGTTGCCAGAGGTGTGGATGTAGTTGTGTCTTATGGGGACTGTTGTCTCCCAATCAGTTAGACATAAATTGCAATTAAATAAACATGAAAAAACTAAAAGCACCTGGACAAAAAACACAACATGTAATCACACAGGAACAGTAGCAAAAAAAAAAAAGAAAAAGAAAGAAAAAAGAAAAAGAAATAGAAGAAACAGGAAAACCTTCAATATCTGAGGATAGGGTACTAAGAGAAAAAAAGTGAGGAGGAGAATAATGAAGTAAAAAAAAAATTGGAAAAAACAAAAAGAAAAATAATGAATGGGGTTAACCATGAGAAAAAAGTGGAAAAAAAAACCCCATTAAATTAAAAAAAAAAAATTCAACAAGGAACAGGGAAAAGAAAAAATGCTGAAAACTAAGACCTGGGAGGGGAAGAGTAAGAATAATAATAAAAAGGACAAAAGTATTAATAATAATAGTTGTCTTAAAACAGACAAATACAAGCAAACTAATCCCCAGAAAAAAAGAAAGCTAAAAGGAAAAAATAAAAAGAGAGAGAAAAAAAAAAAAAGAATCGGTGGAGGACAGGGCAGGGGACCCAGGCTCTGTCTGAGCACACAGATTGTGATGGAGTTCCTGTGGGCCCAGAAAGTAGGTGGTAGTGGGGGATGGCCACACCTCCACTCACCAAGCTGGTGTGGGGTATAAGAGTAACAAGAAGAAGGTCGTACCTTTTCAGTCTTTTGGGTCCAGAGTGTTCTTGGGGTTGCTGGAAAGCAAAACATGTTCTTAAGCCACAGGAATCTGTGAGAGCTCTGTCTCTTTAAATATCCAAAATAGTCAAGCCACATTTAAACCTTCAAAATTGTGGCACCCTCCAGACTGGCAAAAGTCCACAGCTCAGCCCACCTTTCTCGTCACTTTCTCCGTTTATTCCCCAGCCACTGTGCACATTCTTCCGTGCAATCCCTGGCTAACAGGGCTGATTTTTTGGTTAATTCTTAGGTCCTACCACCACTCAGGAATCTCCAAACTGTCTGTGCCATGCCGTCAGGATCGCTCAGGATCACTGCCAGACCACAGCTTCATATGTCTCCTTTTTTTTGGTATTTTCACCCAAATTCTTCTGCTAGTTGAGATTTAATCCACTTCTATATCTTTCCCTTCAAGGCTCAGGGGTCCAGGATTATCTTCTGTGTCTGTGTTAAGTAGTTTCCCTTTTCTTTGTTGAAGAGGGTCTGTGCAGTCTTTACGCCTAGCCTGCCATCTTGCCGCTGAATCTCCTGAGTCATTTTTAATTATGAATTTTAAGCTGTTGCTTACCTAATAAATCTCATAAAGATGTGTATTGTCTGTGAGTTCTGTTTGGCCATTGCAATAAATTATCAAGCCCAGAAGAGAAGTAAAGTGCCAAGGGAGCAACAACTGCAGTGTTAGAATTGGCAAAAAGAGAGAGGAGAGAGGAAGTATGTCTTACCTTTGCCTCATAGGAATCAACCTTGGGCTGTTGATATTGAATCTCCTTCTCACTTGAAAAGTTAGAGGAGATCAGACACTCTTGCCACACCATTTTTAAAATCACTTACTAGACAGTAGACATGAATTAATTCTGGTGAAGGGAAAGGCAATACACAATATGGGGGAAGTCTATACAGCATGACCAAGGTAAATAAAGACTATAAGTGGTACATGAGTAAAAAGGACAACTTTGGTATATCCAGAAGCACCGGTGGTGCAGAGAATAGGCACTCCACTGCTAAGCAAAAGGTTGGTGGTTCAAATCTACCAGCCCACTCCAAAGTAGAAATATGTGGTAGTCTGATACTGTAGAGATTTACAGCCTTGAAACTCTCTGAGACAGTTCTTCTCTGTTCAATAAAGTTTCTATGAGTCAGACTCGACTCAACAGCAATGAATATGAGGTAGTAAATGCTATAACATATATAACATTAACAACAGTAATAACCCCAAACCTAAAATAATCCACCACCATTGAGTCTATTTTGACTCTTAGCAACCCTATAGGGCAGAGTAGAACTCCATAAAAATGTTTCCAAGGCTGTAAATCTTTACAGAAGCAGATGTTTCATATTCCTCCCACAGAATGGTTAGTAGGTTCAAACCATCAACATTTTGGTTAGCAGCTAAATGTTTTAACCACTGCATCACCAGAGTTCCTTAAAAATTTAGCAAACAAAAATTTGAAGTGGTTACATATGTCGTATATGCACATGTATATTTAGGTATAGTCGTGGGTGTTTGTATATACATATTTGAAAGTGTTACGTATATATTTATACATATAATAGAGCACATGGGAGCTCTGGTGGTATAGTGCCAAAGACATTTGACTGCTAACCAGAAGGCTGGCAGTTCAAAATCCCCAGGTACTTCTCAGAAAGAAGAATGGGCAATCTACTTCTGTAGAGATACTGCCTCAGAAACCCAAGGAGGGGTTGCTACGAGTCAAGATCGACTCCTTGGCAATGAATTTAGTTTTTTTTTTTTGTTTTTTTTTTAGTAATAGAGCACAAAGGGGACACTGTTATGGAAACACCTTCTGGTACTGAGTTACAGGGTTTGAAATCCCAGGAGACATCTAGGTCAATTGGTATAACACAGTTCATAAAGATGTTATACATCCTACTTTGGTGAGTTGCACCTGGGATCTTAAAAGCTTGAAAGCAGCATCTAAGATGCAACTATTGGAATCTTCCCATGTGTAAGAAAAGAAAAGTGAAGAAAAACAAAGAATCAAAATCAAGGAAGTAATTAGTTTACAGGATTAATGGACCACACAAACCACAGCAGCCTGAGACTAGAAGTAGATGGTGCCTGGCTACCACTGGTGACCACTCTTCCCAGGGACACAATAAAAGTGAGAAACATGTAGCACACAACTGAAACTAAATACCAGATATACAGTACTTTTAAAGACTGGAGGAATTCCTGGAATTATCACCTTAAGGCACCCTTTTTACCTAGAAACGAAGCAACTCTTGCAGGTCATCCTTCAATCAAATATACAAAGGCAAATGGAAACATTTGCCCAAAAGCAAAAATGAGAAGGTAAGGAGGGGCAAGAACAGCAGAAATACAGAAGCAGGGAAGGCAGGGTGAAATGGAGAGAGTGGTGATACATTTCAGGGATAGCAACCAATATCATTGCAGTGTAGTAAATTACATAGTGAGGCTTTTGCAGCCATAAGTCTTTGTCAACCCCATGGTGGAATTTGCTGTGAACAACTGAGTAGCTCCTGATTGTTAAAGCTATCCACCTGGTACTTCTTTTGGGAGCAGCACAAAGTAATTGTCTGGGAAGTTTGCTCTCTCTCAGTTGTATAGAATTCTGATGTTGGATTGGTTAGTGGTCACTCTGCCAAGCTCAAAAGGAGCACTTCTAGAGGCAGAAGAGGTCTCTCTGACTGCTGGCTGAGAAAGATGTGCTGGGGAGAGAAACACGCTCCAAAGAGACATGTGCTGCTGAGAGATACTGAGAGACATGCATTGCTGAGAGAGATGCAAGAGACATGCATTGCTAGGAGAGAGATTGAGAGAGACTGTTGGCTGAAAGACAACAGGCTGAGAGACTGAGCATTGTTTTGAACTTGAATTGTAGCCTGGTGCTTCCCTAATAAACCCCATATCTGTGAGCTCTGTGTGGCCACAGCAGCAAATTATCAAACCCAGCAGAGAGGTGGTGGGTGTGCGGGAGGAACAGTTGGTGTCAGAGTTGATGAAAGGGCTGGAGGGAGGCAGCATGTCTGGCCTCAGAGGAATAGGTCTTGGGCTATTGATAGTGATTCTGTCTTCCTTTTGTGGGGTTAGAGGAGGTCAGAAGATGCAGCCTCCTTGCCTCTTTGGCAGTCATGGATTAAATTGTGTATAAATTATTGAATGGGAAACTAATTTGCTGTTTGAATTTTCACCTAAAACACAATAAACTGTTCATTAAAAAAGGCATACTAGCCACAGAGACATACACACACACAGGGGAAGACAGACAGTATGGGAGGGTTGACACAAGCAAAGGAATATCAAGGACCACCAGCAGATACCAGAATTGGGAGAAAGGCTAACAGAAGATACCAACATGACCAAGACCTTGATTTGTACATTTAGCTTCCAGAACTCTGACACAATAAATTTCTGTTCCTTAAAGCCACTCATTTGTAGTATTTCTGTCATGGCAGCACTATGTAACTAAGATAAAGGGTTACAAGAAAATAGGGAAAATGCATTGAAATGAGGTTTTGTGAATTTCTAGCCAAGTGAAATCATTACAGGGAAACGTATTGAATTTGAACTCAACTGGGCCTTCCCTCTGATTCTGCAAGTACCCAACTCTGTTTTTCCGTCACTAAGTCCAGGGGCAGGATCAAATCCAGAAACCCATAGATGTGTCAAATTAAATTAGTGTTGAGCCAGACACTCTGTCAGAGGTTGTTGCTTTGTTGTTGTTAAGTGCCGTTGAGTCATTTCCGACTCATAGTGACCCCATGCACAGCAGAACGAAACACTGCCCGATCCCGCGCCAGCCCCACAATCCCTGCTATACTTGAGCCCATCATC
>NW_006930157.1:0-812 GCF_000298275.1 Orycteropus afer afer
TAATTTACAATTCTGTAAATATTTACAGAAAATCTTTACAGAAAACCTAATCTTTCTGCCACAGAGCAGCTGGTAGATTTGAACCACTGACCTCTTGGTAAACAGCTAAATGCTTTAACCATTACACCACCAGAAGTCCTAAAATAATACTTAGCAAGTGTTAAAACATATAGCATGTTCTTATTTTGCCTATATTTTTTTAAAATAAATAAATGAAATGAGAGTGAGGAAATTATCTTCTGATTCTGTCTCTAAATAATATTTTTCCCTATTTTGTTCTCTTCGTAGGAAAGTTATCTATTAGTCCCTTGATGGCTCCCACTGTTAAGTGCTTGGCAGCAAACCAAAAGACTTTTCATTCCAGTATACCCAAATGGTTCTGGTACACCCAGTGGCATCTTGAAGGAAAGGCTTAAAAATCTACTTCTGAAAAATCAGCCATCGAAAATTCTGTAGAGTACAGTTCTACTGTAACATAAATGAGGTTGACATGAGTTAGAGTCAATAGCGATTGTTTTTTGTTTTTAATACATCCATCCATCATAAATGACAAATTGATACTTTAGATTAAATATGTTTATCGTACCTTAACCCATTACCATCAAGTTGATTCTGACTCATAGTGACCCTTTAGAATAGAGTAGAACTGCCTCATAGGGTTCCCAGTGATGTAAATCTTTATGGGAGCAGACTGCCACATTTTTCTGCACTGATCAGCTGGTGGGTTTGAAGCACTGACCTTTTGGCTAGCAACTGAATACCTTAATCATTATGCCACCAGGACACCTGCATCATACTAGTATAAGTCAATT
>NW_006930157.1:2602-3376 GCF_000298275.1 Orycteropus afer afer
ACCATTTTTTTCTAATCATTTCCAATTACAAACTCTTTTGGCATGATAAACTATACTACCTAGTCTTTTTTTGTGTGTGTTGCTTATACATATATTACCACTTTTATAATTCCTTACTTATTTGTTTGTCTGTATGAATATCAGAGAATAATGACCACAATCAAATATGAATTGTTTTTCTTTCTTTGTTTTGGCGGTTATAGATCTCTTACCATTTTGAGGTGCAAAGGGATAAAATTGTATTACAATACAAATAAAGAGATTCACAATGCATTTATGTCAATTTTATTAGTGTGGAATAACAGGGACTTATTAAAATGGTTAATTACCTATTAAGAAGTTACCCAAGTAAGCTATGGTGACAGTAGGAGGAAAATAGGGGACTCTGGTTACCATTGTTGTTCAGTGGTGTCAGGAGAATGAGAATGAACTTCTAATGTGTGGGCTTTTCTAGGTCTTTTAGGTTCACCTACAGTCTTCTCAGTACTTTCTACTTCTTTGGAAGATATTTTCACTTAAGAATGCAAAGGATGAAATCATGATAAAACAAAATTCATTTTAATACAAGGAAAGATAAAACCTTCAAGAAAGAAGGCTAAAGCATGCTCTATACCTGTTTGGACAGAAATGCCCTCAACTGAAACTATTTTTTTTTTTTTTTTTTTTACTTTCTACAGATGTACTGTGAATTTTTATTTAATTTTGTTTTTTTCAACTGGTGAATGTTTGGGAAAATATTTGCAAGTTTCTATAGTGAAGATTGAAACATTAAGA
>NW_006930157.1:4476-5044 GCF_000298275.1 Orycteropus afer afer
TTGGTCATGTTGTCAGAAGGGATAATTCCCTGGAGAAGGAAATCATGCTTGGTCAAGTAGAGGATCAGTGAAAAAGAGGTAGACCCTCACCAAGAGGAATTGACACAGTGGGTACAACAATGGCTCAAGAACAGGAGGGATTGTGTGGATGGAGCAAGACCAGGCAGTGTTTCATTCTATTGTATATAGGGTTGCTATGAGTCAGAGCCAACTGAACAACACCTAATAACAACAATAACAATGGGTCTTTGCACCAGAGTGGGCAAAACGAGACATAGATACAATACTACTCTGATTCCACATAAAAACCTGTACCGTTCCACATAAAACCAAAACCAACATCAAACTCAGCTGCCATTGAGTTTGACTAATAGTGACTCTGTAGGGCATATTAGAGTTGCCCTCTGGGTTTCCAAAGCTGTAACCTTTACAGAAGAACACTGCCAGATCTTTTCTCCCAGAACAGCACCACTGACCTTTCGGTTAGCAGCTGAGCTCTTAACTCCTGTGTCAGCAGGACTCCATATGGTAAAACTAAAAATCAAGTCCTGAAAAGATAAAAGGAGTC
>NW_006930158.1:0-3124 GCF_000298275.1 Orycteropus afer afer
TTGATATGATCATGTGGTTCTTTTCCTTTGCTTTATTTATGTGATGGATGACATTGATTATTTTTCTAATGTTGAACCATCCTTGCATACCTAATATGAACCCCACTTGGTCATAATGGATTATTTTCTTGATATGTTGTTGGAGTCTATTGGCTAGTATTTTGTTAAGATTTTTGCATCTATATTCACGAGGGATATTGGTCTGTAGTTTTCCTTTTGAGTGATGTCTTTGCCTGGTTTTAGTATCAATGCTATGCTTGCTTCATAAAATGAAATTGGGAGGATTTTATCCCTTTTTATGTTCTGGAATTGTTTTAGTACAATTAGTATCAGTTCTTTGAATGTTTCGTAGAATTCTCTGGTGAAACCATCTGGGCCAGGACTTTTTTTGTTGATAATTTCTGTATGACCTGTTCAATTTCTTCTTTTGGTATGGATCTGTTCAAATTTTCCACATCAGTCTGTGTTAGTTTAGGTAAGTAGTGTGTTTCTAGATATTTGTCCATTTCTTCCAGATTTCCAAATATGTTGGAGTACAGTTCTTCATAGTGTACTGATATTTTACTTTTTATTTCAGTTGTTTCTGTTGTGATGTTGCCCATTTCCTTTCTCATCCATATTATTTGTATTATTTTCCTTGTTTCCTTTGTTAAATTAGCCAGTGGTTTATCAATTTTATTAATCTTTTTCAAAGAATGAACTTGTGGTCTTGTTGATTTTTCTGTTGTGTTTCTATTTCCTGTTTCATTGATTTCTGCTCGAATCTTTATTATTTCTTAACTTCTGGTGACTAGAGGCTTTTCTTGCTGTTCTTTTTCTAAGTATTGTATATGTTGGGTTTGGGTGTTGATTTTGGCTCTTTCTTCTTTTTTGATATGTGCAATTATTGCTATAAATTGGCCTCTGATCACTGCTTTTGCTGTGCCCCAAAGATTTTGGTATATTGTATTTTCGTTCTCATTTGATTCAAGGAATTTTTTAATTTCAATTTTTATTTCTTCTCTTACCCAGTTATTCTTAAGGAGGGTCCTGTTCAGTTTCCATGTGTTAGCTCTTTTTCCATTGATCTTCCTATTGTTGATTTCTAATTTGATAGCATTGTGATCTGAGAAGATGCAATATTTCAGTGTTTTTAAATTTATTGAGGCTTGCTTTTTGGCCTAACAAATGGTCTACCCTGGAGAATGTTCCATGTGCACTGGAAAAGAATGTATATTTTGTTGTTGTTGGATGAAATGCTCTGTAGATGTCTATAAAGTTAAGTTGGTGAATTGCATTGTTTAGTACTTCCACATCTTTGTTGAGTTTCTTCCCAGTTGTTCTATTTTCCATTGAAAGTGGTGTATTAAAGTCTCCTACTATGACTGTTGAGTCATCAATTTGTCTTTTCAATTCTGTTAAATCTGATTTATGTATTTTGGTTCTCATTCATTGAGTCCATATATATTTATTATGGTTATGGCCTCTTCTTCAATCGATCATTTAATCATTATATATTAGACTGCTAACCAGAAAGCTGGCAGTTCAAACCCACTAGCCACTCATCAGAAGGAAGTTTGGGCAATCTACTTCCATAGTGATACTGCCTCAGAAACCCAAGGAGGGGTCACTATGTGTCCGATCTGAATGGATGGCAGTGAGTTGTATCTTATGGTGGTTTTTGTCTTAAAGTCAATTTGATCAGAAATTAATATGGCCACTCCTGCTCTTTCACGGTTGCCATTTGCTTGATATATCTTTTTCCAACCTTGATTTTTAGTCTATTTTTGTCTTTGTCTCTAAGATGTGCCTCTTGTAGACAGCATATTGATGGGTTATGTTTTCTTATTCAGTGTGTAACTCTCTGTCTCTTGAGTGGTGCATTTAATCCATTAACATTCAGTGTAAGTATCTACAAGTATGAATTGGTTGCTGTTATTTTGTTATGTGTTTTTTCATGGTGTTCCTGGTTTCTTATTCCATATAATTTTCTGTGCTGAGCTCATTATGTTTATGAATCATGTTATCATTTTTTGTTGCTATTGTTTTAGTATTTGCTAAATATTTATACTTGTCCTCTTTTCTATTGTGAAGTTTTGTCATTTTTCTTTGAGGTGACTCTGTGATTTATAATTTTCTCCCTGAGTTTAGAACAGTCCGTTCTATCGTACAACTCTCTTGACTTCCTCACCATTTAGAAGTTCTGTAACTACACTATTTTTTTGCTCTTTTTGGTTTGTAGCTGTCCTCATTTGCCAATGGATATCTCTGGGTGCCTGTTTACAATCTGGTCAGCTTATTTTTCTTTGGATACTTCTATAATTGTGTCAGTTCCTGGGTTATTTCATCTTGTGTATTAATGGTGAATTGTTGTTCACTTTTATTGGTTCTCTTTCCAAAGGACTTCCTTTTGTATCTCTTCTAATGTTGGTCTGGTTTAACAAATTCCCTTAATTTCTGCTTATATGGAAATCTCCTAATTTCACCATCATTTTTGAGGGACAAGTTTGCTGGATATATAATTCTCATTTGGAATATTTTTCTCTTTCAGTGTTTTACATATACCATTCCATTGCATTCTCTCTCGCACAATTTATGCTGAGAAATCAGAGCTTATTTTTATTGGTTGTTCTTTGTAGATAACCTTTTGTTTTTTGTGTTGCTTTCAGGATTCTTTTGTTGTCTTTGGTTTTGATGAGTTTGATGATGATATGTCTTGGTGATTATCTTTTGGGGTCTATCCTGTTTGGGGTTCATTGGACTTCCTCAGTGGATATATTCTTATTTTTCATCATATCAGGGAAGTTCTTTTCCAACAAATCTTGGACAATTTCCTCAGTGGTTTTATTTTTCTATTCCTGTTCTGGAATCCATACCTTTGATTGTTGATCATATGTGACCTCCTGAAATACTTGAGGGAGCTCTGGTAGCATAGTGCCTAAGACATTTGACTGTTAACCAGAAGGCTGGAGGTTCAAATCCACCAGGCACTCCTTGGAAAGGAAATTGGGCAATCTACTTCCGTAGTGAAATCACCTCAGAAACCTAAGGAGGGGTTGCTATGAGTTGGATCTGACTCGATGGCTGTGAGTTTGATTTGGTTTTTGAAGTACTTGAATTTTGATCTTTTTTTTTTTGGTACCGT
>NW_006930158.1:3805-4505 GCF_000298275.1 Orycteropus afer afer
CCAGGACTAATTGTTTCCATGAATTTTGGTTTTCTTCATTCTTCTTTGCTCTGGATGAGGAGAGACCCATTGTTGCATGTACATGGCAGCTTGCTAGCTTTTAAGATCTCAGTCACTACTTGCCAAAGTAGAAGGTGGAACAATGTTTTGTATAGTATGTTATGCCAATTGAGCTTGATGTCCCCTGCAACTATGGTCTCAAGCCCGCAGTTTCAACTACTCGGTCCCTCTGGGTAGCTGGCTATGACAAAGCAGTAACTAAAACCTTGCCCCTTGTCAGCTCTACTATATACCTGGGAATTCTGATAATTCACATAAACTTATAGGACCATTGTCTGCCAACCCTATATATGTTCTCGGATACACTCCCCATTTCATAGACATACCTAATCGTTTAGCCTATCCACCCATCTATCCATCCATATACGCATGTTTGCCTTCACTGACAATGCAGTGCTGTATGTGCAAAAGGGTTCCCATTTGTTGTCTGTACCTCCCTCCCATGTACCTCTCTATCTCTTTCTCATCCTCAATGGTGCCATATTGGTCACTCACATTTGGTGCATTGCCCTTTTCTTCACCCAAATCAATACTTATCTCTATCTATCTAATAGCCTTCCCTCCCCTCCCCTCCCACCCCTGGTAACCAACAAGGAAAATTTCCTTCTATAGATAAACCTTTCCTTAACTTTTACAATAA
>NW_006930159.1:0-1392 GCF_000298275.1 Orycteropus afer afer
TCTTTTGTTGGAGTCAACAACCAGTGTACTGCCTGCCAGCCTTGAATTTCTCAGCCCCCTGCACTTGCAGAAGCTAAGGCTGCTGCCAGCCCGAAGTTTCCTCCAGGGACTTTGGACTTCCTGGCTTCTATACGCTTGTGAGCCATTTTCTTAAGATAAATTTCTCTCTCTCTCTCTCTCTCTCTTTCTCTCTTTCTCTCTCTCTCTATATATATGCCTGTTTGTTTTTGTGTTTCCCTAGAGAACCCAATCTAACACAGTCCCATTCGTCTAGTTTATCTTCTGCTGTTTGTGCATTTTTTTTTTTTATTATGTTTGATAGTCTATTTATGCCATATATTAGGGCCCATAAATTTTCCCCTAGTTTTTCCTTGAGGAACTTTAGAGTTTTAGGTTTCACATTTAAGTCTTTGATCCATCTGGAGTTAGTTTATGTGTATGGTAAGAGGTACAGATCTTGTTTTATTTTTCTGCAAATGGATATCTGGTTTTGCCAGTACCATTTGTTAAACAGACAATCTCTTTCCCTGTGGAATGGATTTCAGCCCTTTGTCAAAGATCAGCTGACCATAGGTCGATGGATCTATTTCTGTGTTCTCAGTTCTATTCCCTTTGTCTATATGTCGGTCATACCAATACCAGGCTGTTCTGACTGAAGTGGCTATATAATAGGTTTTAAGATCCAGTAGTGTGAGACTTCCTACTTTGTTCTTCAATAATGCTTTGCTTATCTGAAGTCTCTTTCCTTTCCATATAAAGTTATTAATGATGTTTTCCAGATCATTAATAATGTTGGTGGGATCTGAAATGGGATTGCTTTGAATGTATAGATTGCTTTATGTAGAACTGACATTTTCACAATGTTCAATCTTCCTATCCATGAACATGGTATGTTCTTCCATTTATGTAGATCTCTTAGGGTTTCTTGAAGTAGTCTTTCATAGTTTTCTTTGTACAGGTCTTTTGTGTCCCTGGTAAGATTTATTCCCAAGTATTTAATTTTTTTGGTAGCTATTGTAATTGGTATTGATCTCCTAATTTGTTTTTCAGCAATCTCTTTGATGATGTAGAGGAATCTGATTTTTGGATGTTGATCTTGTATCCTGCCACTATGCTAAATCTGTCAATTAGTTCTAATAGATTTTTTACTGAGTCTCTTGGGTTTCTAGGTATAGGATCGTATCATCAGCAAATAGGAATAGTTTGACTTCTTCCTTACCTATTTGGATGCCTTTCTTTTCCCTTTCTTGCTTTAATTGCCCTGGCTAGGACTTCCAATACAATGTTGAATAGAAGTGGTGATAGAGGGCATCCTTGTCTGGTTGCTGTTTGCAAAGGGAATGGTTGCAGTCTCTCTCCATTGAGAATAATGTTGGCTGTTGGTTTTGCATA
>NW_006930159.1:3147-4800 GCF_000298275.1 Orycteropus afer afer
CATTGTGATTGAGAAGATGCTTTGCAGTATTTCAATAAATTTATTGAGGCTTGCTTTATGGCCTAACATATGATCTATCATGGAGAATGTTCCATGTGTACTGGAAAAGAATATATATTGTGCTATTGGGTGAAGTGCTCTGTAGATGTCTATGAGGTCAAGTGGGTGCATTGTATTGTTTAGCTCTTGTGCGTCTTTGGTGAGTTTCTTTCCAGTTGTTCTATCTTTCATTGAAGTGGTGTATTAATGTCTCCAATTATGACTGTGAACTCATCTATTTGACTTTTCAACTCTTTTAAAGTCTGACTTATGTATTTTGGGGCTCTTTCATTGGGTCCATAGATATTTATTATGGTTATATCTTCATGTTCAATTGATCATTTAATCATTATATAATGTTCTTCCTTGTCTCATATGGTAGTTTCTGTCTTAAAGTCAATTTTATCAGAAATTAATATCATCACTCATGTTCTTTTTTGGTTCCGTTTGCTTGATATATCTTTTTCCAACCTTTGATTTTTTAGTCTATTTTTGTCTTTGTCTCTAAGGTGTGTCTCTTGTAGACAGCATATTGTTGAGTTATGTTTTCTTACTCAGGTTCTTGAGTGGTGCATTTAATCCATTGGCATTCAGTGTAATTATTGACAAGTGTGAATTAGTTGCTGTCATTTTGTTATGTGTATTTTCATGGTGTTCCTGGTTTCTTTTTTCCAGATAATTTTCTGTGCTGAGCTCATTATGTTTATGAATTGTGTTATCATATTCTTTGTTGCTTTTGTTTTAGTATTTGCTAAATACTTGTGCTTGTCCTCTTTTTTTTATTGTGATGTGAAAGTTTATCATTTTCCTTTAAGGTTACTCTGTGATTTATAATTTTCTCCTTGAGTTTAGAGCAGTCCATTCTATCTTGCAACTCTCTTGACTTCCTTATCATTTAGAAGTTCTGTAACTACACTATTTTTTCCCTCTTTTTGGTTTGTAGTTGTCTTCATTTGCCAATTGATATCTCTCATTCCCTGTTTATAATCTTCTAAGCTTATTTTACTTTGGATACTTCCATAACTGTGTTAGTTTCTGAGTTATGTCATCTTGTGTATTAATGGTTCCTTGTTGTTTACTATTTTTGGTTCTCTATTCAAAGGACTCCCTTTAGCATCTCTTGTAAGGTTGGTCTTGTTTTAACAAATTATTTTAATTTCTGCTTCTCTGGAAATGTCCTGATTTCACTATCATATTTGAGGGACAATTTTGCTGGGTATATATTTCTTGGTTGGAAATTTTTGTCTTTCAGGGTTTTATATATACACCACCCCATTGCCTTCTTGCTTGCATGGTTTCTGCTAAGAAATCAGAGCTTATTCTTATTGGTTGTCCTTTGTAGGTAACTTTTTGTTTTTCCCATGCTGCTTTCAGGATTCTTTCTTTGTCTTCAGTTTTGGTGAATTTAATGATGATATGTCTTGGTGATTTTCTTTGTTTTCTTTTAAGATTATTCATATTTATTGTACTTTTTTTTTATTTATTGTGATTTGGGTGAAGATTTACAGAGCAAATCACATTCCATATAGCAGTTCATATATACTTTGTCTCATGTCATTGACCACAGTTTACCACAATGCAACAGCTCCCCTCCCACTTCCTCCCCATAGTTAC
>NW_006930160.1:0-4637 GCF_000298275.1 Orycteropus afer afer
GCGGGATCGGGCAGTGTTTCGTTCTGCTGTGCATGGGGTCACTATGAGTCAGAAACGACTTGACGGCCCTTAACAACAACAACAACAATCTTTGAAGAAATACAGCCAGAATGCCCCTTAGAATAAAGTAAAGTACTTTGGGCATATTATCAGGAGGGACCAGTCCCTGGAGAAGGACATCATGCCTAGTAGACTGTCAGAGAAAAAAAAAAAAAAGACTTCAGTGAGATGGATTGACACACTGGCTGCAACAGTGGACTCAAACATAGCAATAATTGTTAGGACTGGGCAATGTTTCATCCTATTGTACATAGGGTCACTATGTGTCAGAACCAACTCAATGGCACGTCACAACAAAAATAAGTATTAGGAGATACTGTTATATTAGTCATTTGATGCTAATAGCAAGGTTAGAGAAACTCAGTTTAATCTATGAAAAGGACAGAAAATGGTAGCACTCATGGAAGGAAATAAAAAATAAATATTTGTAAATGATAACTGAATGGCACCATGGAACTACTACTACTACAGTAATAGTAGTCCTTCTACTGTAGTTACTGTACTTACTACTAAATCATAATTCATAGAGTGTGTCTACCAGGATTAGCCAAATGAAAAACAAAACTCTGTCTTGGCTAGTCCTATAGACTGCTCCTGAATCATTTCTAAAAAATGAGGATTATGTTAGTCAAACTCATTGGGAATTTATAGTTCTGGTTTATTATAGTCAATCTGGGTCACCTCAACTTCAATCAAGTAAAACTTCAATATGCTAAGGAATTATTCTTTCACATAACAATTTTTAGTTTTCTGCATTTAACTTTCTACTTTTGAAAATATATAGAACAATGATTCCAAATTGTAGGATGGCTTTTCAACACCTGGATGGACATGTCATAACTCAGTTATTCTCCAGCAGGAAATACATTTTATTTAAATATAATTTATGTACAGTGAAATGTCCAAAACTAAAGTGACTTTTCTTTTCCCAGCATTCCCTTCCCTCCCCTCCCACCCCTGGTAACAAACAAAGAAAGTTTCCTTCCATATATAAACCTTTCCTTGACTTTTTACAATAATTTACAAATACTATATTTGTTCTTCTGTGATTGACTTATTTCATTCAGCATAGTGTCCTCCAAGTTCATCCTTGTTATGTGGTGTTTTTCAGATTCTACATTATTCTTTAGGGTAGCATAGTATCCCATTTTGTGTATGTACCATAGTTTGGTTATCCATTCTTCTGTTGATAGGCACCTAGGTTGTTTCCATATTTTTGCTATTGTAAACAGTGCTGCAATGAACATGGGTGTGCATATATCTTTTCTTATCCTGCCTCTCACTTCTTTAGGATATATACCTAGTAATGGGATTGCTGAGTCAAACAGTATTTCTAATCCTAGCTTTTTAAGGAATCACAATACTACTTTCCACAGTGGTTGTATCATTTCACAGTCCCATCAGTAGTGTAAGAGAGTCCCAGTCTCTCCACATTCTTGCCAGCATTTGCTAATTTCTGTCTTATTGAACTTTGCCATTAGTGCTCAGGTGAGATGGTATCTCATTGTTGTTTTGATTTGCATCTCTCTGATAGCAAATGATCATGAACATTTCTTCACATATTTGCTGGCCACCTGAATATTCTCTTTGGTAAAGTGTTTATTCATGTCTTCTGCCCATTTTTGATGAGATTGTTTATCTTTTTGTTGTTGAAGTGTTGGAGTTTTCAACAAATTTTAGAGATAAGTCCCTTGTTAGATATATCATTGGTGATATTTACTGTTTTGGCAGTGTAATTATCAACAAATATGAGTATGTTACTGTCTTTTTGCTACATGCTTTTTCATGGTGTTGCTGGTTTCTTTGTTCTATATGATTTTCACGCTGAGCTTGTTTTGTTTATAAATTGTATTATCACTTCCTTCTTTGCAGTTGTTTTAGTATTTGCTAAATAGTTATGCTGCTGTTATTTTTATGTGCTGTTGAGTCAGCCCTGACTCATAGCGACCCCTCCTTGTGTTTCCAAGGCAGTATCACAAATAGTTATGCTAGTCCTCTGTAAAGGTTTATCATTTTTCTTTGAGGTTACCCTGTGATTTATAATTTTCTTCCCAGGATTTGAACAGTCTGTTTTATCTTGCAGTTGTCTTGACTTCCCTCCCATTTAGAAGTTCCATAACTACACATTTTTTTTTCCTTCTTTTCAGTTTGTAGTTGTCCTCATTTGTTAATTGATGTCTGTGGTTCCCTGTTTACAATATTGTAGGCTTATTTACTTTGGATACTTCCATAGCTGGGTTGGTTTCTGGGTTACATCATCATGTGTGTTAATGGACAGTTGTTTTTTGCTGTTGTTGGTTCTCTGACCGAAGGACTCCCTTTAGTGTCTCTTGTAAAGTTAGCTTGGTTTTAACAAATTCCCTTAATTTCTGCTTATCTGGAGATATCCTAATTTCACTATCAGATCTGAGGGACAGTTTCGTTGGATTTTTTTTCTTTCAGGTTTTTATATATACCATCCCATTGTCTTCTTGCCTTCATGGTTTCTTCTGAGAAATTCAAGCTTAGTTTTATTGGCTGCCTCTTGTAGGCAACTTTTCATTTTCCCTGTGCTGCTTTCAGGATCCTGTGTTTATCTTTGGTTTTGGTGAGTTTAATGATGATATGTCTTCATGATTTTCTTGTGGGGTCTAACCTGTTTGGGGTTCATTGGACTTCTTGAATGGATATATTCTCATCTTTCATCATACCAGGAAAATTCTCTTCCAACAAATCTTTTACAATTTTCTCTGTGGTTCTATTTGTCTCTTCCTGTTCTTGAATTCCAATTACATGTAGGTCATTCCTTTTGATGGTATCCAACATGATCCTTAGGCTTTCTTCATTTTGTTTTGATATTTTTTCTGATTGATCCCTTCCAAAGAAGTATTGAGGTATTTGTCTTCAATCTCACTAATTCTGTCTTCCATTGTTTCAGTCCTATGTCTTTGCCCTTTCAATGTGTTATTTATTATTTCTGAAAATTTACTATTAATCTTCTGGATTTCTATCAGTAGATTTTGTATCATTTCTAATTTTTCATTTATTTTGTTGTTTTGTTGTTATATTGTATTTAGAAATTGTTCTAAGGTTTTCTCTATGTTTTCCTCATTTTTGTCAGTGTTTTCCTTGATCTGTCTCTCAATCTGTTGTAGGTACCTAAATATAATTCTTTTGAATTCCTTCTCAGGAAGTTCCAATGCTGCTTCTTCCTCAGTGATGTGTTCTGAGTCTGTATCTTGGTCACTTGCTTTATCTTGTGTCTTTGTGTGGACTGTGATGGTCTGTTGTCTCTGAGACATTGTGATGTTTTATATTGAATTGGTGATTGTATGTTGGAGTGACTTGCCCACAATTTTTGTTTTCCTAGTTTTATTTGGATGTTATCTACATAAGCAGGATACTGTGCTCTTCTATTCATTAATTGGCAGCATTTATACACTCAGCACTTGTCTCCTTTCCCATTGTCAGCTTCCCATATGTCCCTGACATCGTTAGCAAAAAGAGCTTATTCTTAGGTCCCTGGAATTCAAATGTGAATTCTTTCACGTTAGCTATCCAAAATGGCTACTGCTTATAAATATTCAAAATGGCTGTGCCCTCTGTCACTTTAAATATCCAAAATGGCCACCACTTATAAAGTTAAAAATGGCCGCACCCTTGGTCAGTTTAAATATCAAAATGGCCACCAGTCATAAACATTCAAAATGGCTGTGCCCTCAATCACATTAAATATCTAAAATGGCCACCACTTGTAAACAATCAAAATGGCTGTACCCTCGGTCACTTAAAATATTCAATATGGCCACCACTTGTAAACAATCAGGAGCTCTGATGGCATAGTGCCTAAGGCATTTGACTGCTAAGCAGAAGGCTGGCAGTTCAAACCCAATAGCCGCTCTTTGGAAGGATAGTTGGGTAATCTACTTCTGTAATGATACCACCTCAGAAACCCAAGGAGGGGACGCTATGAGTTGGATCCAACTCAATGGCAGTGAGTTTGGTTTTTGGGTTGTAAAAAATCAAAATGGCTGCACCCTCCAGACAGCCAAAAGTCCACAGCTCAGGTTGTCTCCCTTCCTAGTCATGGGCCACCAGCACAGTTGTCCCTGCAGCACTTGGTGACATGGGCTGATCTTTAGGTCAATTATCAGGTCCCAAAACCACATAGAAATATTCAAGCTATTGGTGTGTGAGAGTAGAAGACAATCCGTAGTTCCGTCCATCTCCAATACTCATTGTTTTCGTTCAGGTTTTTCCTCTTTTTGGTGCCTAATCCACTTCTGTATTCTTCCCTTCAAAGCTCAGGACTCCAGAATTTTCTTCTCTATCTCTCAATTGGTTTCTCTTTTCTTTGTGAACAGTGTCTGTATAGCTTGTCTGCCTAGTCTGCCATCTTACCAGAAGTTGGAAAAGATTATTTTTGAGAATTATGCTTAAAGCAGTGTACAGTCATTGATTAAATAACACTGTTTTCCACATAACAAAATGACAGCAACAAATTCAAACTTATCAATAATCACCCTGAATGTTAATGGCTTAAATGCACCACTCAAGAGAGGAAGAGTTGCAGATTGGATAAGAAAACAAAACCCATC
>NW_006930161.1:0-451 GCF_000298275.1 Orycteropus afer afer
CCATCACAAAAGAAGAAATTGAACAGGTCATCAAAAATTACCTACTAAAAAAAGTCCTGGACCAGAAGATTTCACCAGAGAATTCTACCAAACATTCAGAGAAGAACTGACACCATTCCTGCTCAAACTATGCCAAAACATAGAAAATGGTGTAATCCTCCCTAACTCATTTTATGAAGCAAGCATAACCTTGATACCAAAACCGGGCAAAGACATCACTCAAGAGGAAAACTACAGACCAACATCCCTTATGAATATAGATGCAAAAATCTTCAACAAAATTCTAGCCAATAGACTCCAACAACATATCAACAAAATCATTCATTATGACCAGTGGGGTTCATATTAGATATGCAAGGATTGCTCAACATTAGAAAAACAATCAATGTCATCCACCACATAAATAAAACAAAGGAGAACCACATGATCATATCAATTGATGCAGAAAAGG
>NW_006930161.1:1944-2833 GCF_000298275.1 Orycteropus afer afer
ATGTGGAGAGATTGGGACTCTCATACACTGCTGTGGGACTGTAAAATGGTACAAGCACTGTGGAAAGCAGTATGGTGATTCCTTAAAAAGTTGGAATTAGAAATACCATTTGACCAAGCCATTACATTACTTCCTAAAGAAGTGAGAGCCATGACAAGAACAGACATATGCACACCCATGTTCATCGCAGCACTATTTACAACAGCTGAAAGATGAAAACAACCTAGGTGTACATCAACTGAGGAATGGATAACCAAACTATGGTACATACACGCAATGGAATACTATGCAACCCTAAAGAATAACATAGAATCGGCAAAACACCACATAATGTGGATGAACTTGGAAGACATTATGCTAAGTGAAATAAGTCAATCACAGAAGGACAAATATTTTATTAGTCTGTTATTGTAAAAGTCAAGGAAAGGTTTATCTATGGAAGGAAATTTTCTTTATTGGTTACCAGGGGTGGCAGAGAAGGGTAGGGAACACTGTTAGATAGGTAGAGATAAGTATTGATTTGGGTGAAGAGAAGGGCAATGTACCAAATGGGAGTGATCAACATAGTGGCATTGAGGAAAAGGAAGATTTAGAGAGGTCCATGAGAGGTAAAGAAAATAAAGCTGAACCCTTTTGCACATATAGTACCGTGTCGTCAGTGAAGGCAAACATGGGTATACAGGTGGATAGATGGGTAGGCGGCTGAACTATTAGGTATGTCTATGAAGTGGGGAGTGTACCCGAGACCACATATAGGGTTGGCAGATAATGGTCCTATAAGTCTATTTATATGATCTTAATTCCCAGCTGTATAGTAGAGCTGACAAGGGACAAGGTTGTAGTCACTTCTTGGTCATAGCCAGCTACCCAGAGGGGCCGAGTAGTTGAA
>NW_006930161.1:5023-5807 GCF_000298275.1 Orycteropus afer afer
GTCAGCTCTACTATACACCTGGGAATTCTGATCATTCACATAAACTTACAGGACCATTGTCTGCCAACCCTATATATGTTCTTGGATACACTCCCATTTCATAGACATACCTAATCATTCAGCCTGTCCACCCATCTATCCACCTATATACCCATGCTTGCCTTCACTGACAACGCAGTACTGTATGTGCAAAAGGGTTCATATTTGTTGTCTGTACCTCCCATGTAACTCTCTATGTCTTTCTCATCCTCAATGGTGTCATATTGGTCATGCACATTTGGTACATTGCCCTTCTCTTCACCCAAATCAATACTTATCTCTATCTAACAGTGTTCCTTCTCCTCCCCTTCCACATTTGGTAACCAACAAAGAAAATTTCCTTCTATAGATAAACCTTTTCTTAATTTTACAATAACAGACTAATAAAATATTTGTCCATTTATGATTCACTTATTTCACTCAGCATAATGTCCTCCAAGTTCATCCGCATTATGCGGTGTTTTGCAGATTCTACATTATTCTTTAGTGTTGCATAGTATTCCATTGTGTGTAGGTACCATAGTTTGGTTATCCATTCTTCAGTTGATGCACATCTAGGTTGTTTGCATCTTTTGGCTATTGTAAATAGTGCTGAGATGAACATGAGTGTGCATATGTCTGTTCTTGTCATGGCTCTCATTTCTTTAAGGTATATACCTAGTAATGGAATAGCTGGGTCAAATGGTATTTCTAATTCCAACTTTTGAAGGAATCGCTATACTGCTTTCCACAATGGTTGTACCAT
>NW_006930162.1:0-2266 GCF_000298275.1 Orycteropus afer afer
GTAAATTTAAAAGTGCTGAATCACTTCTATACAGAAGTGAAGGCTCAAGACAGGTCTCGAAACTCAAACTTAGGTCTGAAGATGTCCAACAGGCCCAAAACAAAGAAGGGAAGTATTGTGACCTTGTTAAGATGAATAGAATGCCGTGGTGCGGCTCTCCACAGTGGACTGCTAAAAGAACTAAGAAATCTGTCCTGGAAGAAGTGCAGCCAGAATGTTCCTTGGAGGAGAGAATAGCCAGACTTCATCTCACATACTTTGGTCATGTTGTCAGAAGAGATCATTCCTTGGAGAAGGATATCATCCTTGGTAAGGTAGAGGATTGACAAAAGAGGGAAAGGCCCTTAACGATATGGATTGACATGGTGGCAGTGGTGACGGACTGAAGTATAGCAAGAATCATGGAGCTGGCTCAGGACTGGGCAGTGTTTCGTTCTGCTGGGCTTAGGGTCGCTATGAGTCAGAGATGACTCGATGGCACCTAACAACAATGATATGGTTGAACGTGACCCATTCTTTTTGGTACAGAGACTCTGTGCATTCCTTCCATCTTATTTTGATGCTTCCTGTGTCATTCAATGGTTTGTCCATAAAATCCTTCAAAATTGCAGCTTAAGGCTTGGATTTTTCCTTCAGTTCTTTCAGCTTGAGAAATGCCAGTGTTCCTCCCTTTTGGTTTTCTAACTCTGGGTCTTTGCACATTTTATCATAATGCTTTACTTTGTCTTCTCAAGCTGCCCTTTGAAATCTGTTCAGCTCTTCAGCACTTCTTACATTGGCTTTAACTACTCTACATTCAAGAGCAAGTTCAGAATCTCTTCAGACATCCATTTTGTCCTTTTTTTTTTTATTTCCTGCCTTTTTAATGACCTTTTTTTTCCTTCATGTGTGATGTCCTTGATGGCATCCCACAACTCATCTTGTCTTTAGTGTTACTCAATTTATTCTCAAGATGGTTTTGAAATTCATGTGGAATATATTCAAGATTGTATTTTGGCTCTCATGGACTTGTTTGAATTTTCTTCAGCTTCAACTTGAACTTTAATGTGAGCAATTAATGGTCTGTTCCACAGTAGGCCCCTGGTCTTGTTCTGGCTAATGATATTGAGCTTCTCCATCATCTTTCTTTATGGATGTTGTCAAGTTGATTCTTGTGTATTTCATCTGGGAAGGTCCATGTATATAGTCACTGAATGTAATGAATAAGTTATCGGTTTTGAAAAATTGTATCATGCAACCTCCAGTGTCATTTCTATGACAAGGCCTTATTTTTCAGCTACTGATCATTCTCCGTTTCCAACTTTCACATTCCAATGACTGGTAATTATCAATACATCTTGATTGCATAGTTGATCAATTTCGGACTGCTGAAGTTGGTAAAAATCTTCGTCTTTAGCATTAGTGCTTTGTGAGCAATTTGAATAATAGTCACATTAACTGTTCTTACTTGTAGGATAATATCCTACATTTTGGATAATATCCAAATATGGATATTGTATCACTGACAGCATTGTATTTCAGGGCAGATTTTGAAATGTTCTTTTTGACAATGAATGCTATGCCATTCCACTTGAGTTTGTCATTCCTAGAGTAGTAGACCAAGCATGTGATTATCTGATTCAAAATGACTAATACTAGTTCATTTCTGCTTACAAATGCCTAGAATATTGATCTTTACACATTTTATTTCATTTTTGATGACTTTCAGTTTGCCTAGATTCATACTTCATACATTCCACATTCCAATCATTAATAGATATTTGCAACTGTTTCTTCTCATTTTGAGTCATGCTACATCAGCAAATGAAGGTCCCAAAAGCTTTACTCCATTCCATCATTAAGGTCAACTCTACTTTGAAGAGACAGCTTTTGCCCAGTTGTATTTTGAATGCCTTCCAACCTAAGGAGCTCTCTATCAGACGATGTTTTGGTGCTATTCAAAAGGTTTTCACTGGCCAATTTTATTTATTTTTTAATTGTGATTTGGGTGAAAGTTTACAGAGGAAATTCACTTTCCATACAACAGCTCACATACACTTTGTCTCATGACATTGACTACAATTTCCCACAATGCAACAGCTCCACACCCACTTCCTCCCCAGAGTTACCTCTTCTCTGTGTCCTTCTTTCCCATGCACTCCTGCCCCCCAAGCTGTCTCCTTGTGCATACAGAGCCCTTCTATTCTCCCATGATTGTTCTCTCCAAGGAGTGTATCTACCTATTGTAAGTGTTCAGTTCATATGCCTGTCTTTTGTTTGGCTGGAA
>NW_006930162.1:2366-4831 GCF_000298275.1 Orycteropus afer afer
GTTCTCTCCAAGGAGTGTATCTACCTATTGTAAGTGTTCAGTTCATATGCCTGTCTTTTGTTTGGCTGGAAGCCACAGGAGTGGATTCAATTCCAGACCTAAAGGGCATCTAGGGACCATAGTCTCAGTGGTTCCATCAGGCTCTGTCAGACCAGCAAACCTGGTCTTTAATTTTTTTTTCAATGATTTTGAGTTTTGTTCCACATTGTTCTCCCTCTCTATCCAGGATCTCCTACATAGATCACACTCCGAGTGGTTGACAGTGGTAGCCAGGCACCATCTAGTTCTTCTGGTCTCGTAGTTGTATAGGCTGAGGATTGCATGGTGTACAAGTTGCTTGGAATAATTGTTTTCATGTGTCTTTGGTTTTCTTCATTCTTCTTTGCTGTGGATGAGGAGAGACCCATCATTGCATCTAGATGGCTGCTTGCAAGCTTCTAAGATCTCATTGGCCAATTTTTTTAGAAGTAGATTGTCAGGTCCTTCTTCCAAAACTTAGTCTGGAAGCTCTCCTGAAACCTGACCACCACGGGTGACCCTGCTGGTATTTGAAACACCAATGGCATAGCTTCAGCATCATGGCAACATGCAGCCACCACAGTGCCATGAACAAACAGATGAGGGGTGGATTTTTGTTAGTGTTCATATAATATTCATATAAGAAATATTACATTTAAGCAATTTATAACTATATTTATTGCATATTATTCTATTATTAAAATTGATAATAAGCATTACTAAGAATTCTATGTGGTCTGTACAAGAGTAGATCCATGGTGGGGAGGGGTGACACCATGCGTTAGTACACTGGGTGATACCAACCCTAGTGATGCCACTGAAAACTGTTTGATCACTTCTTACAAAATTTAACGTTCATTTACTATATGATATAGCAGTTTCTCTCTCCAGTATTTACCCAAGAGAGATAAAAACACATATCCATATAAAGACTTGTATATGTATGTTTATAGAAGCCTTGTTTGTAATAGTCAAAAACAAGAAACAACTCAAATATCCAACGATGTGTGAATGGGTTTTTTTTTTGTTGTTGTTGTTGTATTTAATGTTTTACTTGTATGTTGGAATACTGTTCAGCAATGAGAAAGAACAAACTATTGACATACATTTTAATAAGCCAGACACAGAAGAGTATATATCCTGTGTTCAATATGTATGAATTTCTAGAACTGGCAACACTTATCTGTGGTGATAGAAAGCACACTGATATGTATCAGGATTGAGGTGGTCTTGGGAAGCCTGATGAGAGTAGCATGAGAGATCTTCCTGGAATGATAGAAAAGTTCTATGGTTCTTTGGGGTGGTGGTTACAAAGGTGATTACATTTGTCAAAACTCATTCAATCACACCCTTGCTACATTTTATTTTATGTAATTATACCTCAATAACATTGATTTAAAAAAGAAAAGCACAGAAGAAAAAGCAGGAAACTTGGAGTGCTAAGTGGAAAATATTGAGATGACAAAATATGTGGGTTGGAGAACAAGTGCTATGGGGAGTCAGAAACGAAGAGACTCGTCAGAATCCTGGGTAATTTCAGGAATACCACTGCCTGCTCCAGTTGGGCCTGTGGTTCCCACTTGCCACAGAGGACTCAAAAGTACTAAAGCCCCAAGTCCCTGGAAACTGGGCTGCAGATCCACAACAACTTCCTACAGAGGTGGCACTTGCTTCCAGCACAGGTCTCACAATGCTAGAAGCATGAGCAGACCTCCAGAACTTCCAGCACATTCTAGGGCCTCTGGCCCAAGTTAAAACAATAGCTAAAACAACAGTTAAAAAATGGCTTTGGTCCCAAAGGAAGTGTCAGCCACATGATGCCACACAGTGGAGCAACATGGATGTGGAGGAGTCTAAGTTGTTGACCACCAGCCCTCCATGTTCCGGCCAGAATGAGAACCCACCTAGCAGGCTAGTCAGTTCCTAATACAAAGCTATGGAATGGGAAGGAAGCCCTTGTTGTCCTCCATTAGTTCTTAAGACCTTCATTCCCAAAGTACTGTTGTGTTAATGTGGTGAAAGAGAAGTGAAGAACATGATGAGCATCATTGGTGACATCTCCTGCAGGAGGGTTGGAGAGCCAGCATAAAATTTAATCTTCTACAAGTTTCCTAGGGGAAATCTTTAAACTGTCAGGTTTTTAAAGTAGTCACTATAACTTTTGCATTGTTGGCATCGTGAAACATTTTTACAATTTGTTAAATGTTTTTTCTCTCCCTGTTCAGAGTGCTCCTCCAAATTCTGACTTTGCCTGAAGTGGTAAATTCACCAAACAAGCCTCTAACAATCTTAGTATACATATATATATATATATATATATATATATATATACACATACACACACATACACACATATACATGCACATATACATGGATATATACATATATATGTGCACATAATACAGATATACACAGACATACATGTATATATGCACATATGCCTCTGC
>NW_006930163.1:0-884 GCF_000298275.1 Orycteropus afer afer
GATTTTTCACTGTTGCTTTTTTTAATGTAATGTGTCTATTCTCTGGCTGCTTTTAATATTTTATCTTTGTCTTTGATTATCCAAGAGTTTTAGTATGATATGCCATGGCATGGTTTTCTTTTTATTTATCTTGCTTGGTGCTTATAGTTTTCAAATTTGTGGCTTGGTGTCTTTATTCAGTTTTGAAAAATCTTGACAATTACCAACTTCCAAATCTAAATGAATTCTGACTCCCCAACTGTCTTTGTCTCCTTCCAGTCAAAGACTCCAATTGGTTGTAGCCTATATATCCTTTATTTTTGTCCACTCTGCTCCCAGCATTTTCCCATCCTGTTTCCTCCTTATGCTTCAGTGTAGATATTCTATACTGACAGATCTTCTATTTCTCTTACTTCAGCTGTATGAAGTCTGCTGTTAAGCTTATTTACCAAATTCTGAATTACAGTCATTGTGTTCTTCAATTGTTTATTTTTAACACTTCGATTTTCACATTAAATTCTCCATATTGTCATTTATTTTTCTGAACATATTAATCACTTATTTTTGTGTCATGTATAATAATGCCAATATTTTGTTCACCTGTAATTTCATCTCTTGTCTTTTTTTTCTTTGTCCCTTTTTATGGTATTTCTAGTACTTTGATGGATTGGTAGACATTTTGTATTAAAAAACCCATAAACATTCTAAATGATACTATCTTCCTCCAGAGGGGATTCACCCTAACCCCTGATAGACAGCTAAAGTAACAAGGATCACTGCGATCCAGTTAAGGACTAAATTTATCAAGTAGGATTGTAATCTTTGTCAGGCTCAGTCTGCTTTTGATTCATCTACACTGTAGCTCTCCAGGCATCCCAACTAAGAACCTACGGTATTTTTTAGGA
>NW_006930163.1:3044-3696 GCF_000298275.1 Orycteropus afer afer
AGCTACTCATTGTGACAAATTCAGACAATATAGAAGAGTTTAAATTAAATATGAAATTTCTCTTATCTCCCAAATGCATTCCCGAGAAGTAATCACTATGACCAGGCCAAGCTTTATTCTTCCAATCTTTTTCTCTTTAACCCAAATCATTCTCTTGACTGTGTGACCTTGAACAGTCATTTAACTTCACTGCCTCAGCTTCCTCCTCTTCACTAAAATGTGTAGGATAAAAGTATCTGCCTCAGACTGTTGTTATGGAGATTAAATTAAATGATACATGAAAAATAACTCTAAGCAGTCATAACTGTTAGGTGTTCTAACTTTTAATTGTATTTCCCCTTCCTTTTTCTTGAGTACTGCAGTATGTTGAAATAACTTTTTGTTTCATTAAAGGAGAGAATATGTTTCAAAGTGTGTCGATTACATCTTTAACATCTCTGTAAAGGCAGTTTATGAAGAATTTCAGAGAGGATTTTACAGAGTGTGTGACAAGGAGATTATTGAAATTTTCCATCCTGAAGAATTAAAGGATGTGATTATTGGAAATACAGACTATGACTGGGAAGCATTTGAAAAGGTATATTATAAAAGCCACATTGTGTGAATTTCATTTTCTTTTCTCTTTCCTAAATATGTGTGTGTGTGTGTGTGT
>NW_006930163.1:4786-5805 GCF_000298275.1 Orycteropus afer afer
GCACTGGATGAGTTACATGGACTTCCTGTCATCAATTGATCGGTACTTGGGCAGAGGGGAGAACGTCATTTCCCAGCAAGTGTGTTTCCATTTGCCTCACTGCGCATGTCCATGGGCAAAAGTTGATCTCCAAGTTGTTTCCTGAAAATCAACTTTGAGGAAATGCGTCAACATAACTATTCACCTGTTTCTAAGCTAGGATGGGGGATAACAGGGAGAGGATATGTGACTTGAGCTTAAATTCAGCTCAGCTCTTAAGGAATGGAGTTATCATGTTTACTTACCTGCCTACAACCAAGGTAACAGACAGGATGCGGACTAGTTTGATTCATGAGTTCTCATGTCCGCCCATGTGTCTTAACCAAGGTGAGAATAATAATGAACAGGATGGAGGACTGGGCCTTAATTCAGCTCAGCTCTTAAGGAGCTGAGTTGCCATCTTTACTTCTCTGCTTCCAACCGAGGTAAGACACAGGATGTACACTGAACTTTGATTCTACTCGGCTTCAGTTTCACTGATTCATCATGTTCTTTTAACATTGTGTAGTATTCTATTGTGTGTATGTACCATAGTTTGTCCATTCATCCGCTCATGGCCATTTAGGTTGTTTCCATCTTTTCAGTATTTTGAATAGTGCTATGATGAACATGGATGTGCATGTATCTATTTGTGTCACAGCTCTTATTTCTGTGGGATAGTGGAATTACTAGATCATATGGTAATTCTTTTTCCAACTTTTTAAGGAAGCACCACACCATTTTCCACAGTGTTGTACCATTTTACCAACCATGTAGAAGGGTTCTAGTCTCTCCACACCCTCCCCAGCATTTGTTGTTTCCTGGTTTTTTGAACTTTGCTATTAATGCTCATTGTTGTTTTGATTTGTAATGGCTAATAATGGCAAGCATTTCTTCATGTGTTTGTTGGTGAATGTCTTTGGTGAAGTGTCTGTTCATGTCCTCCGCCCATTTTTAAATTGGATTATTTGTCTTTTTGTTGTTGAGGTGTTGCAGTGTTC
>NW_006930164.1:0-924 GCF_000298275.1 Orycteropus afer afer
AACAACAGTGATTGGAATGCAAAATTGCAAACAAAGAAGGATCGGTAGCCAGAAAATATGGCTTTGGTGATAGAAATGACACTAGAGATCACATAATGGATTTTGAAAGACCAACAATATATTCATTGCTAATACCCTTTTTCAACAACATAAATGGTGAGCATACACATGGACCTCCCCAGATGGAATACACAGGAATCAAACAAATTGTATCCGTGGAAAGTCAGAACAAGGCCAGGGGCTGACTGCAGAACAGACCATCAACTGCTCATAAGTTCAAGTTGAAACTCAAGAAAATTAAAACAAGTCCATGAGAGCCAAAGTAGGACCTTAAATATATCGCTACTGAGTTTAGAAACCATTTCAATAATAGATTTGATGGATTGGATACTAATGACTGAAGACCAAACAAGCTATGACATGAAGAAAGCAAAAGTTCATTAAAAATATAGGAAAGAAGTAAAAGACCAAAATCGATGTCAGAAGAGACTCTGAAACTTGCTCCTGTACATAAGAACAGCTGAAGTGAGTGGAAGAAATGATTAAGCAAAAGAGGTGGACAGAAGATTTCAAAGAGTAGGTCAAGAAGACAAAGTAACATGTTACAATGAAATATGCAAAGGCTTATATTTTGAAAATCAAAAGGGAAGAACATGCTTGGCATTTCTCAAGCTGAAAGAACTGATGGGAAAATCCAAGCCATGAGTTGCAATATTGAAGGATTCTGTGGGCAAGATAATGAACAATGCAGGAATCGCCAAGGGAAGGTGGAAGGAATGCAGAGTCACTGTATTCAGAATGATTGGTTGATGTTTAACAGAAGACAGCAAATGATAAGAACTGATAGTACTGCAGGAAGAAGTCCAAGCTGCACTCAAGTCATTGGTAGAAAGCAAAGCCCCAGGAATTGACAGAATACTAACT
>NW_006930164.1:3409-4629 GCF_000298275.1 Orycteropus afer afer
AGCACTGATTGTGAAGATGGCTTAGGATAGGGCAGTGTTTTGTTCTCTCGAGTATAGGCTCTCTGTGAGTTGGAACCAACTCTGTGGCTCTAACAGCAACACCACTGTTTATCTGTAATCCCTTCACTGTGAGATTCTAAAGCTGCACCGTCATTCACTGAGGAAGAGGAAAAGTAGTGTGTTGGAAGGAAGCTCAGAAGAAGGAAGAAGACAGCAGCTCTGAACGAAGGTGAGCAACTGATTGTGTCAGACATGAGAGAGGAAGTGAAGCCTAAGCTTGAAGAGGCACAGTGAGATGGAGAATGTTGTGGAGAATGGACCGAATTTCCCATGGCTCCATATGGCTAGTCATATATGTGGAATCTCCATCAATATTAAATTCATTCCCACAGTCCAGCCATTGTTACCTGGAGACCATTATCAGAGGAAGACACCATTTCTTCTCTGTGACAGTTGTTAGCAATCCTGTATGACAGAGTAGAACTGTCTGTCCCATAGACAGTCCCAAGACTGTAATATTTATGGAAGGAGCTCTGGTAGCACAGAACCTAAGGCATTTGACTACTAATCAGAAGGCTGGAGGTTCAAACCCACCAGCCACTCTTTGAAGGAAGATTGAGCAATCTACTTCCCAGAGATACCAGTAGATATCCATAGAGATACCACTTCAGAAACCAAGGAGGGGTCACTATGAGTCAGAACCAGCTAGACAACAGTGAGTTTGGTTTTTTAAATCTTTGTGGAAGCAGACTGCCACATCTTTCTATTGCAGAGCAGCTGGTGGGTTCTAACTTCTGACCTTTTGTTAGCAACCCACTACCTCAATATTGTACCATCACAGTGTTTCTCAAACCCCTGTAAGCACCATAGGTCTTCTGTGCAAATAGAGTTACCAGATAAAATATCTTATTAGAAGTCCAGAAACATACTTTTATATGTGAGCAAATTGTAGCTTCTCTGGATATTAGTAGACTGAGAATCATCCTGCTTCCAGAATCCCTAGAGGCAGAAGACTTGATGGAGGGTGTCAGAATCTTTGAAAAAGAATCCCTAAGTATCTCAACCAGATCTTCCCAGGTTAACGCAAGTCTTTGCTCTGTTTGCACAGAGAATTACAGGTAGCTGTAACGGAGCCCTTGGATGAAGCAAATGGTTCAGTGTTCAACTACTAGCTGAAAGATTGGTAGTTCAATCCTACCCAAAAGCACCACGTACAACAG
>NW_006930165.1:0-1037 GCF_000298275.1 Orycteropus afer afer
GACACTGGTTTCTTTCTTTATTACAGGTTATTCTTCAGGCAACAGTAAATGTTATGGCAAATTTTTATTTCCCATTACATGCAAAATTGAAGGTGTGGCATCTATCTAGCTATCAGTTATCCAGTTACCATCAAGTCAACTCTGGCTCATGGTGATCACATGTGTGTTCCAATAGAACTTTGTTCTGTAGGGTTTTCAATGGCTATGATCTTTCAGAAGTAAATCAGTAGGTCTTTCATCTGAGGTGCCTTTGGGTGAACTCAAATTTCCAACCTTTTAGTTAGCAGCCAAGCACACTCAGAGACATTATCTATCTAGTTAGAAATCATGAAATTAACTATATGACTTCTGATTTACTAAAAATGCTTCTGTTAGAAATTTATTAGTTTTGATCTATTAAAGAATAAAATGATAAATTAGACTTCATCAAAATTCAACACTATAGAACTGCTAATAATGCCATTGAAAAAATAAAAAGGGAGAATGATGTGGAACAAAACTCAAAATCATTAAAAAAAGGGGGAGTGGGAGTGGGCCAGGTTTGCTGGTCTGATAGGGCCTGATGGAACCACTGAGACTATGGTCCCTAGCTGCCCTGCAGTTCTGGAATTGAACTTACTCCTGTGGCTTCTAGCCAAACAAAAGTCAAGCATGTGAGATGAACATTTACACTAGATAGATACACTCCTTGGAGAGATCAGTTATGGGAGAATAGAATGGCTGTGTATGAACAGGGAGACAGCTCAGGGGGCAGGAGTACATGGAGGGAAGGACATAAGGAAGAGGTAACTATGGGGAGGAAGTGGGAGGAGAGCTGTTGCATTGTGGTAAATTGGTAGTCAATGTCATGAGACAAAGTGTGTGTGAATTGCTGTATGGAAAATGAATTTGCTCTGTAAACTTTCACCAAATCACAATACAAAAGAAAAAAAAAAAAGATCTAGGTATCTACTTATAGACTAGGAGAAAATATGTGTAAATCATATATCTGATAAAAGACTTAATATTCAGAATATATACAGAATATTTTTAACTTA
>NW_006930165.1:2157-2701 GCF_000298275.1 Orycteropus afer afer
TCTGATATAGTGCCAGAAGATGAGGTTCCTTCCTCAAGTTGGAAGGCACGCAAAATACAACTGCAGATGAGCTGCCTCCTTAAAGTAGAGTCAGCTTTAATGATATGGATCGAGTAAAGCTTTCAGGACCTCCATTCGCTTATGTAACATGACTAAAAATGGGAAGTAACAGCTGCAAACATCCATTAATAATAGGAGAATGGAATGTACGAAGTATGAATCTAGGAAAATGGGAAGTTGTCAACAATGAAATGGAACACATAAAAGATCAGTATCCTGGGCATTAGTGAGCTGAAATGGACTGGTTTTGGTCATTTTTAATCAGTTGTATGATCTACTGTGCCGAGAATGACAAATTGAAAAGGATTGGCATGGCATTCCTCATCACAAAAAATATTTCAAGATCTATCCTGAAATACAATGCTGTCAGTGATAGAATAATAGCCATACATCTACAAAGAAGACTATTATTCAAATTTATACACCAACCACTAAAGCCAAAGATGAGGAAATTGAAGATTTTTACCAACTTCTGCAGTCTGAA
>NW_006930165.1:3891-4478 GCF_000298275.1 Orycteropus afer afer
TGTGTGGATCATAACAAATTATAGATAAAATTGAGAAGAATGGGAATTCTAGAACACTTAATTGGGCTCGTGAGGAACCTGTATGTAGGCCAGGAGGCTGTCATTCAAACAGAACAAAGGAATACTACATGGTTTAAAATCAGGTAGGGAATGTGTCAGGGTTGTCTCCTTTCACCATACTTATTCAGTCTGTATCCTGAACAAGTAATACAAGAAGCTGGACTGTATGAAGAACACAGTATCCGGATTAGAGGAAGATCCATTAACAATCTGTGATATGCAGGTGAAACAACCTCGCTTACTAAAAGTGAAGATGACGTGAAGCACTTACTGATGAAGATAGAGGACTACAGTCTGCAGTATAGATTATACCTCAATATAAAGAAAACAAAAATCTTCTCAACTGGACCAGTAAGCAGAATCACAATAAATGGAGAAAATACTGAAGTTGTCAAAGATTTCATATTGTCTGGTTCCACAGTCAACACCCAGGGAAGCAGCAGTCAAGAAATCAAACTATGTATTGCACTGGGCAAATCTGCTGCAAAAGACCTCTTTCAAGTGCTGAAGAGCAAAGTTGTCTCTTT
>NW_006930166.1:0-1381 GCF_000298275.1 Orycteropus afer afer
CTGCTAGTTGGGGTTTAGTCCAAATCTGCATCCTTTCCTTCAAGGCTCAGGGGTCCAAGATTATCTTCTATGTCTGTGTTAATTGGTTTCCCTTTTCTTTATTGAAGAGGGTCTGTGCAATCCTTCTGCCTAGTCCGCCATCTTGCCCCGCCTCCCCCTTTCCTGTCTTTTAAGTGATGTTTTTCTTTCTTTATGGGTGACGAAGTCCCACTGGTGGGACTGTAAAATGATACAACCACTGTGGAAATTGGTATGGTGATTCCTTAAGAAGCCATTTGATCCAGCAATCGCATTAGCAGGTATACATCTTAAAGAAGTGAGAGGCAGGACAAGAACAGATATATGCACACCCATATTCATCACAGCACTATTTACAATAGCAAAAAGATGGAAACAACCTAAGTGCTTATACGCTGGGAAATAGATAAACAAACTGTGGTATATACACACAATGGAATACTATGCAACCCTAAAGAATATAGAATCTGCAAAACATTGCATAACATGGATGAACTTGGAGGACATTATGAAGAGTAGAATAAGCCAACTACAGAAGGATAAATATTATATTAGTCTACTATCGTAAAAAGTCAAGGAAAAGTTTATACATGGAGGGAAACTTTCTTTGTCAATTATCAAAGATGGGAAGTGAGGGGAGAGAAAATTCCTAGATAGGTTGAAAAAAAAAAAAAAAGAGTTTTTATTTTCTGGATGAGTGAACCAGGCTAGAAAGACCCAGTGGAGGTGGTGGGATGAAAGCTAGTGGGATTGCATAGTACACTGGACGATGTGTGACACAGGGAGCAGCTTGTTCCCAGGAGGGCTGCGCACTGGCATAGGCTGTGGGTGGCCTGAGTCCAGGGCCCTGGGAGCAGAGAACTTGACCAGAGTTTGGTGAATAAGTGTTTTGTTCCACTTGATCCCTAGGGACCAATTGTTCAACTGACTGCTTATGAGGATGAAGAATGGGAATTTGGGGGTCTCTGTGGGGCCATGTAGTAGGTAAACAAGAGGGCATTGATGGGTGTCCTTCAATCCCACACAGAAGGAAGTTCTTTGCAGCGGCTGTTTTGCAGAACACACAAAGCAGGGAGATCTCCTCGAGCATGGCTGTCTTCCAGCATCACAGGCCTCGGGTAGAGTTCAGCACCATCACTTATCATCCACCATCCACACTAGGTTACTCCCTCACACATCCTCCTGCTTGTCTCACTGGGAGAACTTACACCAAAGTGCTCTCTCATAATTGTCTACTTTCAGGTGTGTGGGAGTCCCTGGGTCCTGCAGATCAGCTACTAACTTAAAGTTTGATGGTTTGAGTCCACCTAGAGGTGCCTTGGGAGAAGGGCCTGACAATCTCTTTCTGAAAATGAGCCATTGA
>NW_006930166.1:1481-2623 GCF_000298275.1 Orycteropus afer afer
TGTTTGAATGACAGCATCTCAGTCTATGTACAGGTCCCTTGTGAGTACAATTAAGTGTTCTGGAATTCCCATTCTTCTCAGTGTTATCCACAATTTGTTATGATCCACACAATTGAATGGCTTTACATAGTCAATAAAACACAAGTAAATATTTTGCTGGTATTCTTTTCTTTGAGCCAAGAATCATCTGACATTAACAAGGATATCCTTCATTCCATGTCTTCTTCTGAATCCAGCTTGCATTTCTGGAAGTTTTCTGTCAATATACTGCTGCAACCATTTTTGAATTATATTTAGCAAGATTTTACTTGCATGTGATAACAATGATAACTCATGCTGTTGAGTCAGATCTGACTCATAGCAACCCCTCCTTGGGTTTCCGAGGCAGTATCACTACGGAAGTAGATTGCCCAACCTTTCTTCCATGGAGTGGCTGATGGGTTTGAACTGCCAGCCTTCTGGTTAGCAGTCAAATGCATTAGGCACTATGCCACCAGAACTCCTGATATCAATGATAGTGTTTGATAATTTCCACATTCTATGGGATCACCTTTTTTGGAATGGGTACAAATAGGGATCTCTTCCAGTAAGTTGGCTAGGTAGCTGTCTTCCACATCTTTTGGCATAGCTGACTGTGTGCCTCCAGCATGGCATCAATTTGTTGAAACATCTCAGTGGATATTCTATCAATTCCTGGAGCCTTGTTCTTTGCCAATTCCTTCTGTGCAGCTTTGACTTCTTCCTTCAATATCATTTGTTCCTGATCATATGCCACCTCCTGAACTGGATGATCATCTATCAATTCTTTTTGGTATAGTGACTCTGTTTATTCCTTCCATCTTCTTTAAATCTTTTCTGCATCATTCAATATATTGTTCATAGAATCTTTCAGTATTGTCAAATTGCTTAAATTTTTTCCTCAGTTCTTGCAGCTTGAGAAATGCCAAGTGTGTTCTTCCCTTTTGGTTTTCTTAATGCAGGTCTTTGCACATTTAATTATAATAACTGACTTTGTCTTTTCTAGCTGCTCTTTAAAATCTTCTGTTCAGCTCTTTTATCTTGTCGAGGCTTCCATTTGCTTTAGCTACTCTCTGTTCAAGGACAATTTTCAGAGTCTCTTGTGACATCCATTTTGGTCTTTT
>NW_006930166.1:3918-5297 GCF_000298275.1 Orycteropus afer afer
CCTCATCTTTCTTCCACAGAGCAGCTGGTGGGTTCCAACCACTAGGAATATAAATTCCACATGTGTAGGGACTGTGCTGGTCTTCTTTATACTATATCCTCAGCAAGTAGCATAATGCTTGACCCACAGTGGGTGGTCAGCAAGTATTTGTTGAATGAATGAAAAATGAATGGGGATGTGGAAGGAGCCAAAACCAACCTGTTACTGTCCAGTGGATTCTGACTCACAGCACCCCTAGAGGACAGAGTGGGACTGCCCCACAGGATCTTTGAGGCTGCATATTTTAGGTCACTTTGTTTGGCTTGAAATAGTGTATTCAGTTGGCCCCCACTGAATCAATTTGGGTTGAACAATCTGGTCTAGAAGGCTGACTTCTTTGGTTTTACTAGTGGTCCTCTGGGCAGGTGACACATGACTTATTACATAGAATCAGAGAATTAATGAATCTTAGGTTTCAAGTGACCTCACAATCCATCAGATACAAGATTTTCTTTCTTCCTCCATGTCACCATGTCACATGGCATGTCAAGAGGACTAATAGTCACTGTCCAACTTACTTTTGAAATCTATCTTGGAAGAAGTACAGCCAGAATGCTCCTGAGAAACAGGGATGACCAGATTTCATCTTTTGTACTTTGGTCATGTTACCAGGAGGGACCAATCCCAGGAGAAAGACATCATGCTTCGTAAGGTAAGGAGTCAGTGAAAAAGAAGAAGACCTTCAATGAAGTGGATTGACACAGTGGCTGCAACAATGGCTCAAACATAGAAATGACTGTGAATATGGTGCAGGACAGGACAGTATTTCATTCTGTTGTACATGGGGTCACTATGAGTCAGAACCAACTTGATGTCACCTAGCAATGAGGGTAGTAGCTCAATATCTTCAGCCAGAACAACACCAAGGAGCTGATTGTGGAACAGACCTTCAACTGCTCATATGCAAGTTCAAGACGAAGTTGAAGACAATTAAAACAAGTCCACAAGAGCCAAAATATGACCTTGAATACATCCCTCCTGAATTTAGAGACCTTCTAAAAAATAGATTTGCTGCATTGAACACCAATGACCAAAAACCAGAGGAACTATGGGATGACATCAAGAACATCATCCATGAAGAAAGCAATAGGTCATCAAAAAGACAGGAAAGGAAGAAAAGATCAAAATGGATGTCAGAAGGGACTCTGAAACTTGCTCTTGAACAGAGAGTAGATAAAGCAAATGGAAAAACAGACAAGATAAAGGAGCTGAACAGAAGATTTTGAAGAGCAGCTTGAGAGACAATGTCAATTATTATAATGCAATGTGCAAAGACATGGAGTTGGAAAGCCAAAAGGGAAGAATGCGCTTGGCATTTCTCAAGCTGAAGGAACTGAAGA
>NW_006930167.1:0-482 GCF_000298275.1 Orycteropus afer afer
GGGTTTGAACCGCCAGCCATCTGGTTAGCTGGCAAGTGTCTTAGCCTCTATGCTACCAGAGCTCCCTGGTTTTGCATATATGCCCTTTATTGGGTTGAGGAATGTCCCTTCTATTCCTATTTTGCTGAGAGTTTTGATCAAGAATGGATGTTGGATTTTATCAAATGCTTTTTCTGATTTGATTGCTATGATAGTGTGGTCCTTCTCCTTTGTTTTATTTATGTGGTGGATGACATTGATTGTTTTACTAATTGTGAACCATCCTTGTATATCTGATATGAACCCCACTTAGTCACAATGAATTAATTTCTTGATATGCTGTTGGAGTCTATTGGTTAGGATTTTGTTGAAGATTTTTGCATGTATATTTATGAGAAATATCTGTCTGTAGTTTTCCTTTTGAGTGATGTCTTTGCCTGGTTTTGGTGTCAAGGTTACACTTGCTTCATAAAATGAGTTAGGGAGGATTCCATCCTTTTCTA
>NW_006930167.1:1618-3245 GCF_000298275.1 Orycteropus afer afer
GTGCATTTAATCTATTAACATTCAGTGTAACTATTGACAAGTATAAATTGGTTGCTGTCATTTTGTTATGTGGTTTTCATGGTGTCCCTTATTTCTTCCTTCCATATCATTTTCTGTGCTGAGCTCATTATGTTTTTTAATCATGTCACCATTTCCTTTGTTGCTGTTGCTTTAGTATTTGCTGAATATTAGTGCTTGTCTTCTTTTTTATTGTGATGTGAAGGTTTACCATTTTTCTTTGATATTACCCTGTGATTTATAATTTTCTTCCCAAGTTTAGACCAGTCCATTCTATCTTACAACTCTCTTGACTTCCTCTCCATTTAGAAGTTCTATAACTACACAGTCTTTTCCCTCTTTTTGGTTTGTAGTTGTCCTCACTTGTCAATTGATGTCTCTGGTTCCCTGTTTACAATCTTGTAAGCTTATATTACTTTGGATATATCCATGGCTGTGGCTTCTGGGTTATGTCATCTTGTGTATTATTGGTCAGTTGTTGTCTGCTACTTTTGGTTCTCTTTTCAAAGGACTCCCTTTACTATCTCTTGTAAGGTTGGTGTGGTTTTAACACATTCCCTTAGTTTCTAATTATCTGGAAATCTCCTAATTTCATCATCATATTTGAGCTACCATTTTGCCAGGTATTGGAGCCTGGTTTTTTTGCCAATTCCTTCAGTGCAACTTGGACTTCTTTCAATATCTTTGGTTTTTGATCCTATGCTACCTCAAGAAAGTATCAAACATCCATTAATTCTTTTTGATACAGTGACTCTGTGTATTCCTCCCATCTTCTTTTGCTGTTTCTTGCATTTCACCCATAGAATGCTTCAGTATTGGAACTTGAGGCTTAATTTTTTTTGTTCAGCTCTTCCAGGTTGAGAAATGCTGAGTGTGTTCTTCCATTTAGTTTTCTGACTCCCAGCATTTGCACATTAATAGTAATGCTTTACTTTGTCTCCTCTAACCACCATTTAAAATCTTCTCTTCCACTCTTATTTCATCACTTCTTCCATTCACTTTAGCTGCTCTTCATTCAATAGCAAGTCTCAGAGTCTCTTTTGACATCCATTTTGTTCTTTTCATTCTTGTCTTTTAAATGGCCTTTTGCTTTCTTCACGTACAATGCTCTTGACATCATCCTACAACTCAGCTGATTTTCAGTCATTGGTATTCAATGTGTCAAATTTGTTTTTCAGATAGTCTCTAAATTCAAGTGGGTTATAATCAAGGACCTATATTTGTTCTGTGGATTTGTTTCAATATTCTGCTGTCAGCCTTGTTTTGGCTGAAGATATTGAGCTTCTCCATCAGTTCTTTCCACAGATGTAGTTGGTCTGATTTCTGTGTATTGCATCTGACAAGGTCCATGTGTATAGCAATGATTGTAAAGATAGTGCACCATTAGGTTTTACTCTGCTAGGCACACCTTTGTTACATGTCAGCACCAACTCAATGGTACATAACAACAAAAAATATATAAATAAAGCAAAATTGTGTCTACAAGGATGCCCTACTATGAAAAGTAAAGGTCCAGAAAACTCAAATCAAAATAATGCCCTGGACTTTTCCTTAGAAATTTTATGTGTGTTTCTGATTATAAATTCTCACTGTTGAAAATTTAGGGAAA
>NW_006930167.1:4045-4514 GCF_000298275.1 Orycteropus afer afer
AGGAATACTTGAAGCCACAAGAAGCGAGAAGAGAGTCACGGAACAGATCTCCCTCGGAGCCTTAGAGGGAATGTGTATGACCCACACACTGGTCTCAGAATACCAGCTTCTAGAGCTGAGAGATAGTAAACATTTATTCTGTTTATTTTATATATCTTGCTAAGATGACCCTAGGAAACTAATATAGATATTGAAATTAATCATATAAATGAACAATATTTTCAACTTACTCTTGCAGAAGATATAGCATGCCATGATGAAAACAAAGAAAAATCAGCCCTAAATAAAATAAATGGTTGTCATGACAATTAAAGTTAATGGTCAGGCTATTCTAAGGCAGCTTTGAAATCTACCACCAAAAGAAAAGCAGTTCAGCAGTGTTCAACTTATTCCCTAGATCTTCAAATCCATGGGCAACATTGTGAATCCAAGAACATATAAGTTAATTTATAGTGACTGAGTGCTAATT
>NW_006930168.1:0-4656 GCF_000298275.1 Orycteropus afer afer
GGAGGAAGTGCAGCCAGAATGCCCCTTGGAAGCAAGAATGGCCAGACTTCATCTCACCTATTTTGTTCATGTTGTAAGGAGGGACCATTCCCTGGAGAAGGATGTCATGCTTGGTAGGTTGGAGGGTTGATGAAAGCGGGGGAGGCCTTCAACGAGATGGATTGATACAGTGGCTGCAATGATGAGCTCATGTATAGCATGGATTGTGGGGCTGGCACGGGATAGGGCAGTGTTTCGTTTCTGCTGTGCATGGGGTCGCTATGAGTCGGAAACGGTTCAACATCATTTAACAACAACAACAACAATGTCCTCCAAATTCATCCATATTATGTGGTATTTTGCAGATTCTATGTTTTTCTTTATGATTGCATAATATTCCATTGTTTGTATGTACCATGTTTTGGTTATCCACTCTTCTGATGATGGGCACCTAGGTTATTTCCATCTTTTGGCTATTGTAAAGAGTGCTGCAATGAACATGGGTGTGCATAAGTCTGCTCTTCTTCTGCCTCTCACTTTAGGATACATACCTAATAATGCAATTGGCTGGTTCAAATGGTATTTCTAATTCCAACTTTTTAAAGAATCGCTGTACTGCTTTCCACTTTGGTTGGATCACTTGACTGTCCCTTCAGCAGTGTAAGAGAGTCCCACTCTCTCCACATCCTCACCAGCATTTGTTATTTTCTTTCTTGTTGAACTTTGCTACTAATGCTGGTATAAGATGATATCTCAGTGTTGTTTTGATTTGCTCTTCTCTAATGGCTAATGATAGTGAACATTTCTTCATGAGTTTGGTGGCCTCCTGAATAGCCTCTTTTTTGAAGTATCTATTCTTGTCTCCTGCCCATTTTTTAATTGGTTTGTTGTTTTTGTTGTTGAAGTGTTGGAATTTTCTATAAATTTTAGAGATAAGTCCCTTTTCAGTTATGTCATTGCCAAATATTTTTCCCAATCTGTAGGTTCTGTTTTGACTCTTTTGGAGAAGTCTTTGGAAGCACATACAAATTTAATTTTGAGAAGGTCCCATTCATCTAGTTTTTCTTCTGCTGTTTGTGCATTTTGGGTTATGCTTGATAGTCTATTTATGCTATATATTATGGCCCTTAAATTTGCCCCTAGTTTTTCCTTCAGGAACTTTATAGTTTTAGGTTTCAAATTTAAGTCTTTGATCCATCTGGAGTTAGTTTTTGTGTATGGTGTAAAGTACAGATCTTGTCTTATTTTTCTACAAATAAAAATCCAGTTTTGCCAGTGTCATTTGTTAACCAATCTCCTCCCTATTTAATGGATTCCAGCCCTTTGTCAAAGATTGACTAACCATAGGTGAATGGATCTATTTCTGGGTTTTCTCAATTTTATTCCATTGGTCTATGTATCTGTCGTTGTACCACTATCAGGCAGCTTTGACTACTGTGGTTGTATAGTAAGTTTTGAGATCTGGGAGTAGGAGATTTCCTACTTTGTTCTTCTTCATTAGAGTTTTGTTTATACAAAGTCTCTTTCCTTTCTATATAAATGGAGTGATTGTTTCTCCCATATCCTTAAAGATGATGAGCTAATGTTAATGGGATCTGGATTGAAATTGCATTGAATATATAGATTGCTTTGTATAGAATTTTCATTTTCACGATACTTAATCTTCTTACTCACAAGTATGGTATATTTTTCCATTTATGTAGATCTATTATGGTTTCTTGAAGTAGTCCTTTGTATTTTTTTTTTTTTTGTACAGGTCTTTTTTGTCCCTAATAAGATTTATTCCCAAGTATTTAATTTTTTCGTAGTTATTACAAATGGTATTGATTTCCTTATTTCTTTTTCATCAATCTATTTGCTCAGGTATAAGATTCCAACTGATTTTTGTGTGGTGATCTAATATCTTGCCACTATATTAAATATCTCAATTAATTCCAGTAGTTTTTTTTTTTTTTTTTAACTGAATCTCTTGAGTTTTCTATGTATAAGATCATATCATCAGCAAATAGGAATAGTTTGACTTCTTCCTTACCAATTTAGATGCCTTTGATTTCCTTTTCTTGCCTTATTGCCCTCATTAGGGCTTCCAGTACAATGTTGAATAGAAGTGGTGATAGAGGGTATCCATGTCTGGTTCCTGTTCAAAAGGGGAATGATTTCAGTCTCTCCACTGAGAACAATGTTGGCTGTTGGTTTTGCATATATGTTGTTTATTATGTTGAGGAATGTTTCATCTATTTCTATTTTGCTGAAGTTCTGAACAGGAATTGGTGTTGGATTTTGTCAAATGCTTTTTCTCCATTAATCCATCCTTATTGGTAGCACTTTGCAGGTAACTTTTTTCTTTTTCCTGTGCAGCTTTCAGGATTCTTTCTTTGTCTTTGGTTTTGATGAGTTTGATGATGATAAATGTTGGTGATTTTCTTTTGGGTCTATCCTATTTGGGGTTTGTTGGACTTCCTGAATGGATATATTGTCATCTTTCATCATGTCAGAGAATTTCTTTTCCAACAGATCTTTGACAATTTTTTCAGTGGTTATATTTTTCTCTTCATATTCTGGAATTCTGATTACATGTAATTATACCTTTTCATGGTATCCTACATGAATCTTAAGCTTTCTTCCTTTTGTGTTGATCTTTTTTTTTGGATTGATCCCTTTCCAAAGAACTATTCAGATATTTGCCTTCAATCTCTTTAATTCTGTCTTCCATTGATCCAATTCTACTCCTTTGCCCTTTCAATGTGTTATCTATTTCTGAAAATTCAGTATTAATCCTCTGGATTGTTATTTGTGGATTTTGTATAATTTCTAATTTATTTTATTTATTTTGTGATTTTGTTCACATATTTTCTTCCAAAATGATTCTAGGGTTTTCTGTCTTTTCTTTAATTTTGTCTTTTTTGTTTGTTTGTTTGGTCTGTCTCTCAACTTGTTGAAGGCACCTAAATATTCTTTTGAATTCCTACTCAGGGAATTCCAATCATGCTTCTTCCTCCAGAATGTGTTCTGAGTCTGTATCCTGCTCCCTTATTTCTACTACTTTATCTTGGTTCCTTGTGTGGACTGTGATGGTCTGTTATCTCTGAAACATTTTTAATGTTTGTATTCATATTTAATTAATGGTAGTATTTTTGAGTGATTCACCCAAGACTTTCATTTTCTTTTCTTTTTTTTTTTTTTTTTTTTAAGTGTCTGAGCTAGCTGGGCATTGTGCTCCTCCTCTGTTCACAGGTTGGCAGCAATTTTAGTCATCACCTCTCTCCTGGTGGATGTGATAAAGAATGAGAGTGGCTGCAAAGACCTCTCTTAACTGTTTGTGTAGAATAGTTAATGTTGAATCAGGCTCTTATTGATGATTGTGTGTTGTTGGCCAGTTGGTGCAGAAGGATTTGGTGGCTCTCATTCAATAAGTGAGGCTACCAGAGATGCAGGTGTGGTTGAGTCATATGGTTGCCATCTCCCACTCAGTTAGGCAAAAACAACAATTGAAAAAAAAAAACATGAAAAAAGTAAAAAGAAGAGGATAAGAAACGCACAGGAACAATCATCAAAAAGAGAAAAAGGAAAGAAAAAAAATTATAATAATAAAAGAAAAGGCAATAAATGAGAGAAAATATTTAAAGAAATTCTTTAAAAAGTCAAAAGAACTATGAATAGAAAGGAGGCAGGCACTGTCTGGGGAGAAGGAATAATAGAAAATTGGTAGAGTAGCAGAATAATGAAGAAAAAAAACGGGAAAATGCAAAAAGAAAACAAGGAATAAGGAGTAACACAAGAAAGAAAGGAAAAAAAAAAAAAAAGGAACTAGGAAAATGGAATTGAATAAAAGCCAAAAGGTAGAACCTCCAAAAGGAATAAGAACAAATAATAATAAAAAGAATGGGAAAAAAATTAAAAACATATAAAAATAATTTTTTCACTCAGGTATGATACCCAGGCTCCTTCAGAACACACAGGGAATTCCAGCCATCTCAGAAGGAGGGTGGAAGGGAGGGGTGGCCTCACTTCCATTCAACAACAGAGTGTGAAGTATAAGTAACAACATGAATATTGCACCTTTCCAATCCTCAGTGTCTGGCATGTCCTTGCTGTCTTCAGCAAGTGGAGCCTTATCTTAAGTCATTGGAATCTGAGAGAACGCTGTCACCTTAAATATCCAATATAGTCGAACTGCTTGTAAACACTCAATATGACTGTGTCCTCCAGACAGACAAATTCCATAGCTCAGCCCATCTCCCTCTATGCTGCTTCCCCTTCTATTCATCAGCCACCATTTCAGGCCTCCGTGTAGCCTCTGGTTAACAGGGCCAATTTTTAGGTTATTTCTTAGGTCAATTCCTAACACCACTTGGCAATATCCAAGCTGTCCATGCCATCAGGATCGTTGACAGACTGCAGCTCTGTATGTCTCCATTTTTGCTGTTTTCATGCAGGTTCTTCTCATAGTTGGAGTTTAGGCTACTTTTATATCCTTACTAAAAGCTCAGGGCTCCAGGATTATCTTCTGTAATCTTCTGTAGATGTGTTAATTTGTTACTCTCTTCTTTGTTGAAGAGTGTCTGTGAGGCTAGTCTGCCTATTCTGTCATCTTACTGGAACTCCTAAATATCTTTGCTTTCAGCAAGCAAGGTTGTATTGTGCGGGTATTGCATGTTTTTTTTTTTTTTTTTTTAG
>NW_006930169.1:0-477 GCF_000298275.1 Orycteropus afer afer
TTCTTCCTTCATTACCATTGGTTCTAGATCATATGCCACTTCCTGAAATGGATGAAGATCAATCAGTTGTTTTTTGTACAGTGACTCTGTGTATTCCTGCCATCTTCTCTTGATGTTTCCTGCATCATTCAATATTTTGCCCATAGAATCTCTGAATATTGCAACTGGAGGCTTAAATGTTTCTTTAATAAATTGTGCCGGCAAAATTGGATATCTATTTGCAGAAACTAAAACAAGATCTGTACCTCACACCATAAACAAAAACAAACTCAAGATGGATCAAAGACTTGAATGTGAAACCTAAAACTATAAAGTTCCTCAAGGAAAAACTAGGGGCAAATTTAGGGGCCCTAATAAATGGCATAGACTATCAAGCATAACCCAAAATGTACAAACAGCAGAAGAGAAACTGGATGAATTGGACCTTCTAAAATTTAAATTTTTTATGTTCTTCCCATGACTTCTCCAAAAGAGTCA
>NW_006930169.1:1612-2713 GCF_000298275.1 Orycteropus afer afer
TTTGCACATACAGTACTGCTTCGTCAGTGAAGGCAAACATGGGTATACAGGTGGATAGATGGGTGGTCAGGCTGAACTATTACGTATGTCTATGCAGCAGGGAGTGTACCCAAGACCACATATAGGGTTGGCAGACAATGGTTCTACAAGTGTATTTGTATGTTCTGTAAGAATTCCCAGGGATATATTAGAGCTGACAAGAGACACAGTTGTAGTCACTTCTTGGTCACAGCTGCTACCCAGAGGGACCTAGTAGTTGAACTGGTGGGCTCTGGACCATAGTCACAGAGGACATCAAGCTCAATTGGCAAAACATACTGCACAAAACATTGTTCCACATCCTACTTTGGCAAGTAGCGACTGGGATCTTAAAAGTTTGCAAGCAGCCATCTAGATGAAACGATGTGTCTCTCCTCATCTAGAGCAAACAAGAATGAAGAAAACCAAAGATTCATGGAAACAATTAGTCCTAGCAACTGATAAACCATGGGATCCTCAACCTTTATTACTATGAGACCAGAAAAACTAGATGGTGCCCAGCATAGAGGAGTCTATCAATGAATGAAGGAAGGATTAGTCAATAAATGAATAAATTAACGTGTTTTTCTGAAGGATTCTGCTTCAAGTCAAGAAGATTTGGGCATGTATGGTTCACATACATATGACAACTATCTTGTTGGAACCAAGAGTGACTGATAGTCCTACATTCTGTCCAGTTGATTCTGATTCTTGGTGATCACATGTGTGTCAGCTATATTTGTACTCCATAGGGTTTTTAATGTCTGAACTTTTGGAAACAGATCATAATACCTTTCTCCCAAAGCACATCTTGGTGAACCAAACTCCCAGCCATTCAGTTAGAAGACAACTGTTTTAGCTTTTTGCATCACCTAGGGAATCGGATAATGAGTCTATATTAGTTTGTTTATAAAGATATGTAAAGATATGGCCACTATGTAATTCCACTGTTTGTGTGTGTGTATGTGTGTGTGTGTGTGTGTGTGATTCAGGTGAAAATTTACAGAGCAAATACACTTTCCATACAACAGTTCACATACACTTTGTCTCATGACATTGACGACAATTTACCACAGTGCAACA
>NW_006930169.1:3868-4464 GCF_000298275.1 Orycteropus afer afer
TGCTGGAGCAAGATGGTATCTCATTGTTGTTTTGATTTGTGTCTCTCTAATAGCTAAAAGTCATGAGCATTTCTTCATATGCTTGTTGACCACTTGAATATCCTCCTTGGTGAAGTGTCTATTCATTTTTTCTGCCCATTTTTTAGTTGGATTGTTTGTATTTTTGTTATTGAAGTGTTGGAGTTTTCTATAAATTCTAGAGATAAGTCTCTTGTCAGATATATCATTACCAATTTTTTTTTTTTCCGAATCTGTAGGTTCTCTTGACTCTTTAGGAGAAGTCTTCGGAAGCACATTAAAATTTAATTTTTAAAAGGTCCCAATCATCTGGTTTCTCTTCTGCTGTTTGTGCATTTTGAGTTATCCTTGAGAGTCTATTTATGCCATATATTAAGGCCCCTAAATTTGCCCCTATTTTTTCCTTGAGAAATTGTATAGTTTTGGGTTTCACCTTTAAGTCTTTGATCCATCTGGAATTTGTTTTTGTGTACTGTGTGAAGTACAAATCTTGTTTCATTTTTCTGCAAATAGATATCCAGTTTTGCCAGCACCATTTATTAAACAAACATTCTCTTCCCCATTTAATGGATTTTGGC
>NW_006930170.1:0-1018 GCF_000298275.1 Orycteropus afer afer
AGGGAGAAGCTCAGCGTCTCTGCCTGTTACCCTGTTAGGGGTGAATGGTTTACTTTTATGGAAGAAATGGCTGCATGCAGAAAGGGCTGGACAGATATGGAGCTCAGCTGTGGAGACAAATGCACAGAGAGGCTCTACCAGGACTATGGTCAGGGCAACAGTGCCCAGAACTAAACTGGCTGGAGGGAGAAGGTACCCTGGAAGACCCCTCACCCTTTACCAGCCCCAGGGAGCCAGGAAGGGTGGGCAGCACTGCTGCACACCATCCAGTCTGTCCTTCCCATGGCCAGCCAATGAGAAGCTGCTTCCACAACTGCCAGCTCGTCATTCATTGGCTGTTCAGCAATCAACACGTGACCTGTGCTCCTAGGCTTTGCTCAGCTTTCAGCCAATCTACTCCATATGGACAACTGCCTTTTCAAAAAGCCTAGGGCCCTATGAATACATCCCTGCCCAGAGAGGAGAGTGGTCTCCAAGAAAGATTGATGGCCAATGTAAGACTAAAGGGTGCTGGCTTGAGAACCCCTTGGGACCAGGACCACGTCACACAAACATCGAGAGCAAGTGAGTTCTCTTCTTCTTGGTTTCCTGGGTGGATAGGTGTCTTGTCCCAACCACAAGAAAGTGTTCTGACACGACTTCCAAACTTCAGCCTATTGAAGAAAAGTATCCCACACTTGGGACAAAGGCAAGAGGAAGACCCCATGTCCTCTGGATGTCACAGTTTAACAGGGTACCCCCAAAATTATTTAATTATAAAAGAATAATTTTACTATTTACTACCTAAATGAGTAGATACCTAAATGAGTACTACCCATGTATTGTGAGGTTAGGTGTCACTTACAGGTTTCTATCTAGTGCAAAAGATGACCCTAAAGTTTACTATTACCTGTAAAACCAGTTAGCCCGTTTGTATCTATTTGCAAATTTGTTTCAGCATTTCTTTGCCTAGTTGACCAGATACATTTCCATTCTTCAGACACTCCTTTGGACAGATTTACCTTCTTCTTGGTTCCTT
>NW_006930170.1:5503-6408 GCF_000298275.1 Orycteropus afer afer
GTGAGGGGATAGGACAAAACCTGAGTTATACAGATGATTGTGACTAAGCCCCCAAGATGCAATAGCAACTCAACAACCAGTTATTTCCTGAAGATCGTTTCCTTTTCTCCCTGATAGCAGTTGTCCTTGCTGAAGATAATGAGCTTTGGTGACACAGTGGTTAAAGCATTAGGATGCTAAACAAAAGGCCAACAGTTCAAACCCACCAGCTGCTCCATGGAAGAAAGATGTGGCAATCTGTTCTGTAAAGATTTGCAGCCTTGGAAACCCTATGGGGGCACCTCTACTCTGTCCTGTTTGATGCTCTGAATCATAATCGACTCGAAGGCAGGGGATGGGTTGCAGAAAATATTCCAGTGGATTGGAGTTATATCACTTACAAATCTCAGTAGCAAAAGAAAGAAAGAAATAGAGCAAATAATGAAAGGATTCCCTAGGGGTTAGGCTGACACCCTTGAACACCACCTATTTCATCAGTGATGAGCTTGGCATGTCAAATAAATATGTAATTCATCAGGGAAGCCACTGGGTGGCAGCATAAACATTAGAAAAGACAGGGACTGCCACCAGGTGTAGAGCAAACTTTCTCTCTGGGACAGAATACCTAGCCAGGTGATCAGAATTATTTGGTAGGTGTTAAATCCTTGGGTGGTTTGAATGGTTAAAGTGCTCAGCTGCTTACCAAGAGCGCCTCAGAAGAAAGGCCTGGTGATCTTCTGAAAAATTAGTCATTGACGACCCTAGGGAGCACAGTTCTGCTCTGACCTCCACAAGTGGCTAGTTAGAAATGACTGGAAACATGGTGTCAGGCTATCAGAAACCGAGTTCCGTAACTCGCAGCTTTGTAACACATTGTCATGAAACATCACACAATCCATGGCCAAGTCACCAGTAGGGATGCTTCC
>NW_006930171.1:0-2547 GCF_000298275.1 Orycteropus afer afer
ACCAGCCCGCCCATGCTTACCTTACTCCCGGAGACCCGGTCCCTCTCGGGAGGGTAACAAGGGAGCCGTCTGAGCACTAGTGACTGGGTTTTACCCCTTTCTCCTGCTCTTCCGGCCTGCTACTCTATGATCATTTAAAAAGTATGGGAGGCTTCCTGACTGAGCCAATTTTTCTCATCAGTTATTTTTAGCATTACTTTAAGCCAACTAAGGCATAAATGGAACCAAACGTTACTATTGTTTGTTGATATCCTAAACTAAGTGTATTACTGAAACTTTCTGTTAATGTTTTCCATATATCCCAGATCAGTCTTGAGAAATTCCATAAAACTTGTCTACAGGAAGTAAGTGCATGCATTTAAGCAACAGGATTTCAAGTAAACAATATTGCTCAGTGAATAGCATTAACTAAAAAGAAATCTGATCTAAAATATGAAAAATACATATCTGAAGAACACTTACTTCATAAGTGTTTTTGGTTAAATGTGTCATCTAAGAATAGTTATTACAACTTGTAGAAAACTGCTGCCACCAGCCTTTTAAAAGAATCCCTGAAAAAAAGTTCACATAAAATGATATTGCTCAGAGTGGAAAGGGCAGTGAGAATAAGTAGAAGGAAAAAGTTATAAAGCATGTGCACACAATAGCATATATTCCACTTGACTTCTATGCTGGGAATTTCACTTATATATGCAAAGTTTATATGAACTGCAGAATCCAGAACAAACTTTTGATAGTATTTAAGAAAATAAGCATGAAATGGCAAAATGAAAAATGAGAATTCAAAGGCAATGGAAACTCTTGGTCAGCTAAAAAATTTCACACCTTCTTAACTGTGTTTCTTTGCTTTGTGATTCAAAGCTCTAAGGCATGTAAACACTAGAAATTAGTGTTTCCTGAAACAGCCTTCATGGGTTATGCTACGTCAAAACAGAGTTCTTAATTTGCCCTGTGTGGAAAGTAGAAAACATCCAAAGTTACCAGCTTCTCAGAACCAGGTCTGTGAATTTCCCACTCAGACCTGTTGCAAAAATATTCAATAGATGCTTACTGGATTGAATCTTGATGAGAAACAGATAATACCGTTCTTCTAAGGACTGATTCTATTTTATGAGGATAGCTTAAAAATTAATGCATTTAGATAATGACATTCGAGGTCAGGAATGTTTTCCTTCCTTCTTCCTTACTCTGCATACTTGGAAGCCTTTTTCAGCTTATTGCATTCATTCCTCCTGGCATCAAATAAAGACCAGTTACCAGAATTACTGTAACAATAATAATAATAATAATTTTTAAATTCTATTAAAAGTTAAAAGAAGTCATTTTGTCAAGAGAAAGGATTTTGTAGTGTTCTTTTCAAGCCCAATGCAATCCTTTGAAAAACATAATGAACAGTTTTGTTTTTGCTGAAGTCCAAGAAAGACAAAAACAAACAAACAAACAAACAAAACAAAACCACTGTCATTGAATCGATTCCAACTCATAGCAACTACCATTGGGATTCCAAGGCTGTAAATATTATGGAAGTAAATTGCCTCATCTTCCTTCCTCAGAACAGCTGGTGGGTTTGAACTATCAACCTTCTGGTTAGTGTCTAAATCCCTTACCCACTATGCCACCAGAAAGACTAAAGGAACCTACATTTAAATTCTGATTGAACATTTTATTTATCCACACTTCACTGAGCAAATATGTATAAGTGCCTATTGCATGCCACCTACTGTAACAACTAGTTGTTAATACTGGGTTAGCTGCTGGTGTGAACTAGTAAAAGAAGAAATATAATATGATCATCAGAAGTCTTGAATGAGAAGTGAGACAACTCTACTCTAGAGGGTTTTCAGCAGGAAAACAGGAAATGGAAAGAGGTAAAACTCAACTACCTCTTTAACTACCATCTCTTATCAAAAATGTCAAGATCAGAAAATCTCAGGGCATAGTGACTTTGCTAATTTTAAAAGACAGTAAAAGTTGATAGGGTGAAAGGAAGTAAGTTTACTGCTAGCTAACCTACTTCTTTCAATAAGAAAATAAAGTCAAGTGAAAGTAAATGAAGTAAAACTAAACATTAGTGAAGAAGAGAATAACATAGGGTGGTTTAGTGAATCAGCAATTAGTTATAATTCCACAGTTATATTGAATCTAATAGTGAAACCTTTTGCAAATCCCTTCAAAATGAGTAAGGTATAAAACCAAGCCAGGTGAGTCTCTTTCTAGAGCAACTCTTTCTGTTCAAGACACACTGTCAGAGCCAGTGGATTCTTTCTTTTCTTTTTTTTTTAATTGTGATTTGGGTGAAGATTGACAGAGCAAATTCACTTTCCATACAGCGGTTCACATATACTTTGTCTCATGTCACTGACCACAGTTTGCCACAATGCAACAGCTCCCCTCACACTTCCTCCCCATAGTTACCTCTTCCCTGTGTCCATCCCTCCATTCACTCCTGCCCCAGGAGCTGTCTCCCTGTGCATAAGCAGCCCTTCTTTCTCCCATGATTGTCTCTCCAAGGAGTGTATCTACTTGAGGTAAATGTTCAACTCATAT
>NW_006930171.1:4306-4930 GCF_000298275.1 Orycteropus afer afer
CCACTTGAATGTCCTCCTTGGTGAAGTGTCTATTCATGTCTTCTGCCCATTTTTTAATTGGTTTGTTTGTTTTTTTGTTACTGAGGTGTTGGAGTTTTCTATAAATTCTAGAGATAAGTCCCTTGTCAGATATGTTATTATGAAATATTTTTTCCCATTCTGTAGGTTCTCTTTTGACTCTTTTGGAGAAGTCTTTGGAAGCACATAAAAATTTAATTTTTAGAAGGTCCCAATAATTTGGTTTCTCTTCTGCTGTTTATGCATTTTGAGTTATGCTTGATAGTCTATATATGCCATATATTAGGGCCCTTAAATTTTCCCCTAGATTTTCCATGAGGAACTATATAGTTTTAGGTTTCACATTTAAGTCTTTGATCCATCTGGAGTTCATTTTTGTGTATGGTATGAGGTATAGATCTTGTTTCATTTTTCTGTAAATGGATGTCCAGTTTTGCCAGCACCATTTATTAAACAAACATTCTCTTCCCCATTTAATGGATTTGGGGCCCGTGTCAAAGATCAGCTGACCATAGGTCGATGGGTCTATTTCTGGGTTCTCAATTCTATTCCATTGGTCTATGTATCTGTCATTAAACCAATACCAGGCAGTTTTGACTACTGTGG
>NW_006930172.1:0-572 GCF_000298275.1 Orycteropus afer afer
TGGTTAAAGACTCATTAAGAATCTGTAATTTGCAGATGAAACAACCTTGCTTGCAGAATGTGAAAACTTGAAGCACTTATTGACGAAAATCAAATAATAGAGTCTTAAGTATCGATTACACTTCAACATAAAGAAAACAAAATTTCTTACAAATGGACCAATAAGCAACATTATGATATATGGAAAAAAATGTTGAAGTGATCAAAGATTTCAGTTTACTCAGATCCACAAACAACACTCATGTAAGCAGCAGTCCAGAAATCAGATATTGTATTGCTCTGGGCACATGTACTGCAAAAGACCTCCTTAAAGTGTTGAAGAGCAAAGTTGTCAGTTTGAAGAATAAGGTTTTCCTAAAGCAACCAAAACCAATCTCACTGTCATCAGGTCAACCCTGACTTGTAGAAATCCACTTGGGTTTTGTAAATCTTTATGGAAGTCTATTGCCTCATCTTCCTCCCAGGCATCTTTTGCAATTGAAACGTTGACCATCTGGTTACCAGCCAAACGCCTTACCCACTAGGCCACCAGAGCTCCTTGTGCCTAATCCAGGCAGTGGTATTTTCAATCAC
>NW_006930172.1:1352-4666 GCF_000298275.1 Orycteropus afer afer
AATTATCCTTTATTTTGAATCAAGTTATTTTGTTGTGATCTTTGTTTGTTTTTATCCCTCCAACATATATTTTAATGCCTAAATTCTCTTCTTGGTGATAACGTAGGTCTATGTGCCAATTTTAGACAGAGACCTATGGTGGACCACTGTCTTGATTACATCAGACTAGGGATAGTGTGTCCCTGTCTCAGAAGGAAGCCCATGTCAGAACACTGTGTACCTGTCTAAGGGAATGGACCAGTTGGTGAGAGAGTACCTCTGTTGGAGATAAAACAGCAATGGGAGGGGAGATTAATTTATGTCTCTCTCAAAAATGGACCCACCTAGAGAGTGGATGCCTGCCTAATGGAAGAAGGCATCTATGCGAAGACAGTGTGAGTCTAAGAGAAGGGGCCCACGTGGGGACAGTGTGGGGCTGTCTGACTGAACATGTCTCTGTGAGGACAGTGTGAGCCTGTACAACAAAGGGTCACATGTGAGAACACTGTGCCTGTCTGAGGGACAGAGTGTAGTTGGGGACACTGTGAGCCTGTCTGAGGGAACAGTGTGAACATGGTGCATAGAGTCCATGGACCACACCGGTGTTTCTCTTTGTGGGAATAGCATCGCAATCATAGAGACAACCGCATTCATTCTCCAGGATCTTCTGTTTCTCGAGAGAAATATCCTGTCACATAGGAAAGAGGTGGGGGAGAGTTTGCTGGTGACTGGGAAAGGTACACCTGTAAAGTGAGAAATTTACTTCCTCCTCCTGAAGCTGCATGATATTATGATGAATTAGAGCTGCAAAGAAACAAGCCACAAGTGTCCCTGGGAGAGTTGAGAACTAGGAGAGCAGAGGGAGACACAGACAGCCCCTAGCAGAGAGCGTCTCCTCTGCACCTGTCCTTGTGGTGGGTCCTCATTCACTGCGTCCTGAGCGCCACATGCAGCCTGGCCCCTGCAGAGGAGGTTTGCATCTGAGCTCCAGCTGAATCTGGATCACAGTGCCCTGGGCACAGTATTACTTGTCTGTGTCCTCAGCTGTCACTTGGTTCTTGCTTGTGTCCCTGGAGATGTTCACCCGAGACTCGAGATTGGGGCTGTAGTAGGTGCCTCCATTGGCCCAAATCTCACCGACCCACTCCAGCCCCTTTTGCTTTGTTAAGGTAGATCCACAACATGACATATTCAGAAATTGATAGTGTGGAAATGGCACAGGTGGACCTGAGTGTCTGTGAGGGGAACACTGTGCCCTCTCTCCATTGCACAATGTGTTCCATGGCTTGGACACCTGGGAACAGGGAACCACTGTGAGAAATGCAGACACATTGTTTCACTCATCATCTCTGTCTGTCACTCACAGGCCACTCACCATAGACGGTGGCCATCAGGCAGAGGAGGACTGGTGGGAACTCCCTGTGTGTATGGGCGACCATGTTTCTTGGCAAAGGCCCTGACCCAGAACAAGGAGGCAGATGGCACTCTTCACCCCAGCCTGGAGTTCTTCTTGAACCTGGTTTACTTGCAGGGCGGGAGCTGGGTTCAAGGTGGAGCAGTTCTATGAGAGAGAGGTCAGTGTCTCTGTGTCTTTTCTGCGGGGAGGATTCAGGAGAGGCCCCAGTCCTATTGAGTAGTGAAGGGAGTAGCTGAATACATGGAGATACTCTGTGAATAAGATAAGAACTTAATTGCTTTCCCCATGTGCCTCCAGGCTCTCCTCCTTTCCAAGTTTTCCTTAGAAGGTAAGTTGGAAGTTATTTAGAATATTGAGTTTTGCAGGAGGAGAAGGGATGAAGAGCATTGGGCAATATGATCTCTTTCTGTAACCATCAAAATGTGCAAGCAATGAAAGTGTAGATCATTAGAGACTCAGACACATGAAGAAACAGTGGCAGCTTCATCTCTTGTAGCCCAATGTATTCAGAGTAAATAAAGATGCACATAGACTTATTAGTTATCCTACATGTTATTTAAAAAAACACTGAAACCTTTAGAAGACATATTAATATAGAAAAATAAATATGTTCTCATCATGGGTCTACTGAAAAGGACAAAAGCTAAGTTTCCATTTGTTTGTTTTTTGCAACATGGAAGGTTGTTGTTGTTGTTAGGTGCCATTGACCAATTTGTGACTCCTAGGGACCCTATTCACAGCAGAACCAAACACCGCCTTATCCTGCGTCAGCTCCATGACCCTTGCTATACTTGAGCCCATCGTTGCAGGTACCATATCAAAAGCTCTCATTGAGGGTCTTCCCATCTTTTGTTGACCCTCCACCCTACCAAGCATGATGTCCTTCTCTAGGGAATGGCTCCTTCTGAGAACATGACCAAAGTAGGTGAGACAGTATCTCTTCCAAGGAGTATTTCGGCTGCACTTTCTCCAGGTCAGATCTCTTAGTTCTTCTAGCAGCTCATGGTACCGTCAATATTCTTAGCCAGCACCACAACTCAAAAACCTCAACTGTTCTTCAGTCTTCCTTATTCATTGTCCAGCTCTTACACGCACACAATCCAAGAAGAGTGAGATTCCAATCCCTGTGGAACTGCGCCTGCAGGCCATTGCTGCCTGTCCTGGTGTCCTTGACCCCAGGGCCTTCAAGAAGGGATGCAACTCAGAGAGATCTAATCAAGGTTGGAAACAGGGAACTCAAGCTCATGGCTGAAGGGAATTTTGCAATTATTTTTTTCCATATTTTCCTCTGTAGAGTGATTGTTTAAAAATATAATTTATTTTCAACACTGCTACTAGATTAAAAGAGTGAGAGAAAGAGAAATTGAGAATGAAACTTAAATAAACCATCACAAGCTATAAGGCATAGTGTCTCCAGGTTCTGAAGGCACAAGCTTAGAATTCCTCAAGCTCAGATGGAGGAAAAACCACAGCCCCTGACAGGAACTCCTCCCCACACACACATCTATTCCTGGGCCTTCTCTCTATGCCTGGTTAGTCCTGAGAGCCCCCTTCAGCCCTGTCCATTCTCTGGAGGGGACGTTTGTGTCTGGCCTCACACTGACTTTCCCTCACTGTGTCTCTCACATAGTAATACAGGGCTGTGTCTTCAGGTTTCAGCCCGCTCATTTGCAATGAAGCTGTGCTTTGGGAATCATATCTTGAGATGGTGAATCTGCCTTTCACAGAGGCAGCATACTTTGTGGTTTGACCGTTGGCTTTGTTTCTAATAAAACCAGGCGACTCCAGTCCCTGTCCTGGAAATTGGCAAACCCAGTCCATATAGTAGTCACTGAAGGTGAATCCAGAGCCCTCACAGGAGAGTCTCAGAGACCCCCCAGGCTGCCTCACATCTCCCCCAGACTCCACCAGCTGCACT
>NW_006930173.1:0-690 GCF_000298275.1 Orycteropus afer afer
TTTAAGATCCCAGTCGCTACTTGCCAAAGTAGGAGGTGGAACAATGTTTTATATAGTATGTTATGCCAATTGAGCTTGATGTCCCCTGAGACTATAGTCCCAAGCCTGCAAGTTGAACTACTTGGTCCCTCTGGGTAGCTGGCTGTGACCAAGCAGTGACCACAACCTTCCCCTTGTCAACTCTACTATACACCTGGGAAATCTGATCATTCACATAAACTTACAGGACAATTGTCTGCCAACCTTATGTATGTTCTTGGATACACTCCCCATTTCATAGACTTTTCTAATAGTTCAGCCTGTCCACCCATCTATCCACCCATATACAGATGCTTGCCTTCACTGTCAACATAGTACTGCATGTGCAAAAGGGTTCATATTTGTTGTCTGTACCTCCTATGTACCTCTATGTCTTTCTCATCCTCAATGTTGCCATATTGGTCACTCACATTTGGTACACTTCCCTTCTTTTCACCCAAATCAATACTTATCTCTATCTGTCTAACAGCCTAACCTCCCCTCCCCTCCCACCCCTGCTAACCAACAAAGAAAATGTCCTTCTATAGATAAACCTTTCTTTAACTTTTATAATGAAGGACTAATACAATATTTGTCCTTTTGTGATTGACTTATTTCCCTCAGCATAATGTCCTCCAAGTTCATCCACGTTATGCGGTGTTTTGCAGATTC
>NW_006930173.1:3170-4764 GCF_000298275.1 Orycteropus afer afer
GACAATGAGGTCAGTAAGACAAAAAGCTAAAACCTCCTGCAGCAGTTTCCAGAAAGAATACATATATCTCTTCTGCTAGTTTAATACTTAATATTTGCTGAGAGCCACACAGATATAGATCCAGATTTTGCAGCATCTAAAGCTAACCATTTGGGGTAACTTCCTTAAGAAAATGATTGTAAAATTTTTTAAAAATTATATTTTGCATGAGGAAAAGATATTACACACATTATACACTTTAAAGAGCTGACAAATGTCACAAGCACCACAATATTTGGAAAAATAGCATCACATTTCCACTAATTAATTGCATGGCACACTTCTATAATTCATTTTCCCTCTGTATTTTGGCTACATTATTTGAATTCCTTTTCCTAGAACAATGTAATATCATTTTCTATTGAGAGAATAGAAGATAGCTCTGTTTTTCTATAAGCATGATTGATTAAAATTTATTGTTGTTATTTTTTATAATCTTACTGATAGTTTAGAAAAACAAAAACAAAAACAAAAAACTTCCAGGTCAAAAACTCATTATAGTAATATTTAATTTTTATGAAAAAACTCTATCAATTTTCTTAAACATATTAGCTGCAAGATTTGTAATAATTTCCCACAGGCAAGCTTCTGGTTCTGAACATTTAAGATCTTGTTTGCCCTCCATTCCTTCCTTCCTTTTTGGTGCTGGCAATCGTAACCACACGTCCATTTCACAATCACCCTCTGGCCTTGCACCTTTGTCATAATGGCAGATGAATCAGGCAGTGCATGAAAAGAGTTTTCTTAGAAACCACTTGTACATTAGTAGCATCTAGGACCAATAGCATCCAATATCTTTACTTGACCTTAATGTGCTGTTAAGATTCTTCTCTTTAACCCAAAGAGCTACAGGGTGCCTGGCTGCCACCATTGAGCACTCTGGCCAGGATCACAGGATCACAGGATCACATGATCACAGGATCACTTGAAACAGTGGGAGAAAAATGTAACAAAATTCAAATGCATAAAACAGACCAGACTTACTATCTGATAGAGACTGGTGGAACCTCCAAGACTATGGTCCTTAGACACCCTTCTAATTGAAACTGCAATCACTCCCAGAGATCACCTTTCAGCTGTATAAAAGACAGGCTATAAAGTGAACAACACTAGGGAGGAACATACTGCTTGTAACGATCAACTATACAAGGCTAAAAGGGCACCATTTGCCCCAAAGGAAAGTTAAGAAGGCAAGAAGGGGTAGGAAAACTAGGCAAACAGAAATGGGAAATCCAAGAGAGAGATGGGAGAGACTGCAGATAAATTGTGGGGATTGCAACCAGTGTCACAGAAAAGTGCAAATTAATTTGCTCTGTAAACTTTCACTTAAATCACAATAAAATATTGAAAGAAGATTGTAAAATATTTCATTAGTACTTTAATATTGATTACATATTGACAAGATATTACCATCTTTTTGGCTAAATAAAATATATCATTACAATAAAAAAAAAAAAAAAAAGGATTCTTCTCCTGGCATCTAGACAAAGCAATCAAATGTACAAATTTAAATGCCTCTTAGCCATATTGTCAAAATCCTTAATGCTGCTCCCAA
>NW_006930174.1:0-518 GCF_000298275.1 Orycteropus afer afer
GCTGGCGGTTCAAACCCACCAGCCACTGCTCAGAAGGAAGGTTGGGCAATCCTACTTCCGTAGGAAACCCAAGGAGGGGTCACTATGAGTCGGGGCTGACTCGACAGCAAATAACAACAACAAGTCTTTGATCTTCATCAGTAAGTGCTTCAAGTCCTCTTCACTTTCAGTAAGCAAGGTTGTGTTATCAGCTTATCACAGGTTGTTAATGAGTCTTCTTCCAATCCTGATGCTGCATTCTTCTTCATATAATCCAGCTTCTCAGATGATTTGCTCAGCACATAGATTGAATACGTATGGCAAAAGGATACAACCCTAATGCACACCTTTTCTGATTTTAAACTGACTGCCTCTTGGTGTAAGTATAGGTTACACGTGAGCACAATTAAGTGTTCTGGAATTCCCATTCTTTGCAATGTTACACATAATCTGTTAAGATCCACAAAGTCAAATGTCTGTATAATCAATAAAACACAAGTAAACATCTTTCTGGTGTTTTAGCTTTCAGCCAAGATCCA
>NW_006930174.1:3306-4085 GCF_000298275.1 Orycteropus afer afer
GCGCGCGGGCGAGGCAGACACCCCGATGGGCCCTCACCTGTGATGAAGGCGGCTTGCCGGAGGCACAGGTAGCTCCTTCCGTACTTCTCGGCGATCCGCACGCGTTTTAGGGCCATGGCCATGTCCACCTGCAGAGGGACGGCCTGGGCGACGGGAGGTAAGGGGCGGCCGTCCGGGGGCCGGCTGCACAGCAAGGGGAGACAGGCCCGCGCGGCGGCAGCTTGGGGCTCCTGCTTGCCCGCCGGGACGGGCGAGCTGGGCTGGACCTGGGCCCCCGCCGCCGCCATCTCCGCGGAGCCCCGCGGAGCCCTTGGGCCGAGCCCGGGGGTCGCCCTGCACCCCAGCCCGCTAGTGGTGGCAGCGGAGACCGAGGCCGGAGTGCGCGGCGCGGCCGCAGCCTGACCACTCACTCGGAGTGCGGGACGCCATCGGAGCGCTCAGGCTGCAGGGCTGGAGGCGACTTCTGCCGAGAGCGCACCACGCTTCCCTGCTGGACTTCCCAGGGACGAGAGGAGGTGGCGCCGGAGGAGGAGAGACCGCGGAATCCTACAGAAATGCCTATTGTTGGCGAGGGCGGGCCGGCCGGGCAAGCACACGTGACGAGAGGGGAGGGCGCAGCCTCGAACTCCCTTGGCAACTTGGATAAGTCCTGGCGGTTCTTTAGCATCCGGTCCCATCCTGTACGAGGCGGAGAATCGCGGCGCGGGGGAGTTGCACGGAACGGGCACATGCAGGTTGTGGCCCTGCCAGGGCTGCTGTCCTTGCTGGCAACAAGAGGA
>NW_006930174.1:5001-5812 GCF_000298275.1 Orycteropus afer afer
AATGTAAAACAATAGGTGTTGGTGAGGTTGTAGACAAGCTGGAACTCTCATCCATTGCTGGTGGAAATGTCAAACAGTGTAGCCACCATGGGAAACAGTTTAGTGGTTCCTCAAAAAGCTGAACCAAGAGCTACCATGTGCCCCAGCAATTCCAGTCCTAGGTTCATGCACAGAAGTGGAAGCAGGAACTCAATGCAGCACGCTTCACAATAGCCCCAAAGTGGAAACAACCCAGGTGCCCATCAACAGTGTTGTTGTTGTTGTTATGTGCTGTTGAGTCAGACCCAATTCATAACGACCCCTCCTTGGGTTGCCGAGGCAGTATGACTATAGAAGTAGATTGCCCAACCTTCCTTTGGAGGAGTTCTGGTTAGCAGTCAAATGCCTTAGGCACTAGGCTACCAGAGCTCCACATGAGTGGATAAACAAAGAGTTCTATATGCATACAATGGATATTCTTCAACCACAAACAGAAATGAAGTTCTGATGCATTCCACTACCTGGATGAGCCTAGAAAACATGAGTGAAATAAGTCAGTCACAAAAGGACAAATGCTGTATGATCTCACATAACATGAAATAGACAAATACATAGAAAACCAAACCCATTGTCATGGAGTCGATTCTGACTCATAGCAACCCTATAGGACAGAGTAGAACTGCCCCATAGAGTTTCTAAGGCTGCCAATCTTTGCGGAAGCAGACTACCTCATCTTTCTCCCACGGAGCAGCTGGTGGGTTTGAACCACCAAACTTTTGGTTAGCAGCCCAATGCTTTGACCACAGTGCCACCAGAGCTCCTTAGCAGCAAA
>NW_006930175.1:0-552 GCF_000298275.1 Orycteropus afer afer
GAGCTGTGGTCTGGCAGCGATCCTGAGCCATCCTGATGGCACAGACAGCTTGGAGATTCCTGAGTGGTGGCAGGGCCTAAGAATTAACCTAAAAATCAGCACTGCTGGCCAGAGACTGCACGGAGGACTGCTCTGGTGGCTATAGAATAAAAGGGGAAGCAGCGGTGAAGAGGAAGATGGGCTGAGCTATGGACTTTTGCTGATCCAGAGGGCATTGTCATTTTGAATGTTTACAAGCAACTTGACCATTTTAGATACTTAAAGAGACAGTGCTCTACCAGATTCCAGGGGCTTAAGAACATGTTCTGCTTGCAAGTAATCCCAAGGACAGTTTGGAGGACCTTCACAACTGAAAAGGTGTGACATTGCTCTTGTTACTCTTATACCCTACACCCACTTGGTGAATGGAGGTGTGGCCGTCCCCCACTCCCACCCACCTTCTGGGCCCACAGGAACTCTATCCTAGTCTATGTACTCGGACGGAGCCTGGGTGCCCTGCCCTGTCCTCCACCGATTTTGTGTGTGTGTGTGTGTCTTTTTGTCTTTCCTTTT
>NW_006930175.1:1759-3113 GCF_000298275.1 Orycteropus afer afer
ATTTCCAGATAAGCAGAAACTAAGGGAATTTGTTAAAACCAGACCAACCTTACAAGACATGCTAAAGGGAGTCCTTTGAACAAAGAACTAAAAATAGCAAATAACAACCGACCATTAATACACAAGGTGACATAACGCAGAAACCACAGCAATGGACATAAACAAAGTAAAATGAGCATACAAGATTGTAAACAGGGAACCAGCAACATCAATTGGAAAGTGAGGACAACTACAAACAAAAAGAGAGAAAAGACTGTATAGTTACAGAACTTCTAAATGGTGAGGAAGATAAGAGAGTTGCAAGATAGAATGGACTGTTTTAAACTCAGGGAGAAAATTATAAGTCATAGGGTAACCTCAAAGAAAAATGATAAACATTCATGTCACAATAAAAAAGAGGACAAGCACAAATACTCAGTAAATATTAAATCAACAGCAACAAAGGAAATGATAACAGGATTCATAAACCTAATGAGTTCAGCACAGAAAATAATATGGAACAAAGAAACCAGGGAAAACATGAAAACACACAGACCAAAATGACAGCAACCAATTCATACTTGTCAATAATTACACTAAATATTAATGGATTAAATGCACCGCTCAAGAGACAGAGAATTACAGATTGGATAAGAAAACAAAACCCATCAATATACTGCCTACAAGAGACACACCTCAGAGACAAAATCAAAGGTTGGAAAAAGATATATCAAGCAAATGGCAACTATAAGAGAGCAGGAGTGACAATATTAATTTCTAATCAAATTGACTTTAAAACAAAAACCACCATATTAGACAAAGAAAGACATTACTTAATGATTAAAGGATCAATTAAACATGAAGATATAACCATAATAAATATGTAATGCCCCAATGAAAGAACCCCAAAATACATATATCAGACTTTAAAAGAGTAGGAAAGCCAAATAGATGACTCCACAGTCATAGAGACAGACTTTAATATACCACTTTCTTTCAAAGATATAACGACTGGAAAGAAATTCAACAAAGATGGAGAAGAGCTAAACAACACAATCCACCAAATTGGCATTATCAACATCTACAGAGCACTTCATCCAACAGCAGCACAATATACATTCTTCTGCAGTGCACATGGAACATTTTCCAGGATAGACCATATGTTAGGCCATAAAGAAAGCTTTAATAAATTTAAAAACATTGAAATCGTGCAAAGTACTTCTTCTCAGATCATAATGCTATCAAATTAGAAATCAGCTATAGGAAGATCAACAGAAAAAAGAGTTAACACATGGAGACTGAACAATATACTCCTTGAGAAAAACTGGGTAAGAGAAGAAATAAAAATAGAAATTCAAAAATTCCTTGAATCAAA
>NW_006930175.1:4762-5351 GCF_000298275.1 Orycteropus afer afer
GGCAAGATGGAGGACTAGGCAGAAAGAGTGCACAGACCCTCTTCAACAAAGAAAAGGGAAACCAATTAACACAGACACAGAAGATAATCCTGGACCCCTGAGCCCTGAAGGGAAGGATATAGAAGTGGACTAAACACCAACTAGCAGAAGAATTTGCAGGAAAATATCAAAAAGGGAGACATACAGAGCTGTGGTCTGGCAGGGGTCATGAGCGATCTGATGGCTCAGATAGCTTGGAAATTCCCAAGTGGTGGTAGGACTTAAGAATTAACCTAAAAATCACCCTGCTAGCCAGGAACTGCACAGAGCACTGTGCACGGTGCATGGGGAGCAAATGGAGAAGGTGAAGAGAAAGGTGGGCTAAGCTGTGGACTTTTGCCACTCCTGTGGGTGCCGCCATTTTGTACGTTTAAAAAGTGGCTTGACTACTTTGGATATTTAAAGAGACAGTGCTCTTGCAGATTGTTGGGATGGTAGGACCTAAGAATTAAACTAGAACATCTCCAAAAATTAGAGAAAGAACAGCAAGAAAAGCCCACAGTCACCAGAAGGAAGGAAATAATTAAGATTCTAGCAGAAATCAATGAAA
>NW_006930176.1:0-1275 GCF_000298275.1 Orycteropus afer afer
CCAGTAAGAATAAGCTCTGATCTCAGCAGAAACCATGCAAGTGAGAAGGCAATGGGATAGTATATATAAAATCTTGAAAAAGAAAAAATTTCAACCAAGAATTATACACCCAGAAATATTGTCCCTCAAATATGATGGTGAAATTCAGAGATTTCCAGATAAGCAGAAACTAAAGAAATTTGTTAAAACCAGACCAACCTTACAAGAGATTTTAAAGGGGGTCCTTTGAACAGAGAAGCAAATATAGCAAATAACAAACGACCACTAATACACAAGATGACATAACCCAGAAACCACAGCTATGGACATATCCAAAGTAAAATAAGCTTACAAGATTGTAAACAGGCAACCAAAGACATCACTTGGCAAATGAGGACAAACAGAAACAAAAAATATTGAAAATATGATGTAGTTACAGAACTTCTAAATGGTGAGCAAGTCAAGGGAGTTGCAAGATAGAACAGACTGCTCTAAATCAGGGGAAAAAATTAAAAATCACAGGGTAACCTGAAAGAAAAATGATAAACCTTCACATCACAATAAACAAGAGGACAAGCACAAATATTCAGCAAATACTAAAACAAAAGCAACAAAGGAAATGATAACACATTTCATAAACATAATAAGCTCAGCACAGAAAATAATATGGAATGAAGAAACAAGGGACACCATGAAAAAACACATAACAAAATGACAGCAACCAATGCATACTTGTCAATAATTACCCTGAATGCTAATGGATTAAATGCACCACTCAAGAGATAGAGAGTTGCAGATTGGATAAGAAAACAAAACTCATCAATATGTTGCCTAAAAGAGACACATCTTAGAGATAAAGACAAAAATAGATTAAAAATCAAAGGTTGGAAAAAGATATATCAAGCAAAGGACAATTGTAAGAGAGCAAGAGTGGCAATATTAATTTCTGATCAAATTGACTTTAAGACAAAAACCACCATATGAGGCAAGGAAGGACATTATATAATGATTAAAGGATGAATTGAATGTGAAGATATAACCATAATAAATATCTATGGACCCAATGAAAGAGCCCCAAAATATATAAACCAGACTTTAAAAGATTTGAAAAGTCAAATAGATGACTCCACAGTCATAGTGAGAGACTTTAATACACCACTTTCTTTGAAAGATAGAACAACTGGAAAGAAACTCAACAAACATGCAGAAGAGCTAAACAATACAATCCACCAACTTGGCCTTATAGACATCTACAGAGCACTTCACCCAACAACAGTACAATATACATGCTTTTCC
>NW_006930176.1:2148-2729 GCF_000298275.1 Orycteropus afer afer
TACTCCAACAAATTTGAAAATCTGAAAGAAATGGACAGATTTCTAGAAACACATAGCTTACCTAAACTAACACAGACTGATGTGGAAAAGTTGAGCAGATCCATATCAAAAGAAGAAATTGAACAGCTCATCAAAAAATTACCAAAAAAAAAAAGTGCTGACCCAGATGGTTTCACCAGAGAATTTTACCAAACATTCAGGGAAGAACTTACACAAATCCTACTCAAAATATTCCAAAATATACAAAAGGATGTAATTCTCCCTAACTCATATTATGAAGCAAGCATAACCTTGATACCAAAACCAGGCAAAGACATAACTCTAAAGGAAACCTACAGACCTATATCCCTCATGAATATAGATGCAAAAATGTTCAACAAAATCCTAGCTAATCGATGCCAACAACATATCAAGAAAATCATTCATTATGAAGAAGTAGGGTTCATATCCGGTATGCAAGGATGGTTCAACATTAGAAAAACAATCAAGGTCATCCACCACATAAATAAAACAAAGGAGAAGAACCACATGATCACATCAATTGATGCAGAAAAGCCATTTGATAAAATCCAACACCTATT
>NW_006930176.1:4689-5257 GCF_000298275.1 Orycteropus afer afer
AAAAAATATTTGGAAATGACATATCTGACAAGGGACTTATCTCTAGAATTTATAGAATACTCCAACACCTCAACAACAAAAAGACAAATAATCCAATTAAAAATGGGCAGAACACATGAATAGACACTTCATTAAGGAGGATATACATGCAGCCAACCAACATATGAAGAAATGCTCACAATCATTAGCCATTAGAGAGATGCAAATCAAAACAATGAGATAACATCTTGCCCCAGCACTAGTAGCAAAGTTCAAAAAGACAGAGAATAACAAATGCAGGCAAAGATGTGGAGAGCATACACTGCTGGTGGGACTGTAAAATGATACAACCATTGTGGAAATCAGTATGGTGATTCCTTGAAAAGTTGAAATTAGAAATATCATTTGACCCAGCCATTCCATTACTAGGTATATATTTTAAAGAAGTGAGAGCCATGATAAGAACAGATAGGCACACCCAAGTTCATTGCAGAATTATTTACAATAGCCAAAAGATGGAAACAACCTAGGTGTCCATCAACTGAGGAATGGATAACCAAACTATGGTACATACACACAATGGAATATT
>NW_006930177.1:0-610 GCF_000298275.1 Orycteropus afer afer
ACATGAAGATATAACCATAATAAATATCTATGGGCCCAATGAAAGAGCCCCAAAATACATAAATCAGACTTTAAAAGAGTTGAAAAGCCAAATAGTTGACTCCACAGTCATAGTGGGAGATATTAATACACCACTTTCTTTGAAAGATAAAACAACTGGGAAGACACTCAACAAAGATGCAGAGGAGCTAAACAATACACTTCACCAACTTGGCCTTATGGACTTCTATAGAGTACTTCACCCAACAGCAGCACAATATACATTCTTCTCCAGTGCACATGGAACATTTTCACTGATAGACCATATGTCAGGTCATAAAGCAAGCCTTAATAAATTTAAAAACATCGAAATATTGCAAGGCATCTTCTCAGATCATAATGCTATCAAATTAGAAATCAACAATAGAAAGATCAACAGACAAAGAGGAAACACATGGAAACTGAACAACACCCTCCTTGAGAAAGACTGGGTAAGAGAAGAAATAATAATTGAAATTCAAAAATGCCTTGAATCAAGCCAAGAATGAAAACACAACATACCAAAATCTTTGGGACACAGCAAAAGCAGTGATCAGAGGCCAATTTATAGCAATAAATGCACACATCAAAAA
>NW_006930177.1:2565-3362 GCF_000298275.1 Orycteropus afer afer
ATTGGTAAGGAAGAAGTCAAACTATCCGTATTTGCTGATGATTCGATCCTATACCTAGAAAACCCAAGAGACTCAGCCAACAATCTACTAGAACTAATTGAGAGATTTAGTATAATGGCAGGATAGAAGATCAACATCCAAAAATCAGTTGGATTCCTCTACATCAGCAAAGAGATTGCTGAAGAAGGAATAAGGAATTCAATCCCATTTACAGTAGCTACCAAGAAAATAAAATACTTGAGAATAAATCTTACCAGGGACACAAAAGACCTGTACAAAGAAAACTACAAAATCTACTTCAAGAAACCATACGAGATCTACATAAATGGAAGAACATCCCATGCTTGTGGATAGGAAGATTGAACATTGTGAAAATGTCAGTTCTACCCAAAGCAATCTATACATTAAATTCAATCCCAATCAAGATCCCGTAAGCATTCTTTAGGGATATGGAAAAAACAATTATTAACTTTATATGGAAAGGAAAGAAACCTCGGATAAGGAAAGCACTATTGAAGAAGAAAAACAAAGTAGGAGGTCTCACACTGCCAGATCTCCAAACCTACTATACAGCCACAGTAGTCAAAACTTCCTGGTATTGCTTTAATGACAGCTACATTGACCAATGGAATAGAATTGAGAACCCAGAAATAGATCCATCAACCTAGAGTCAGCGGATCTTTGACAAAGACCTGAAACCGATTAAATGAGGAAGAGAATGTTCGTTTAATAAATGGTGCTGACAAAACTGGAGATCCATTTGCAGAAAAATGAAACAAGATTTGTACCTCACACCA
>NW_006930177.1:5962-6571 GCF_000298275.1 Orycteropus afer afer
ATGGGTCTCTCCTCGTCCAGAGCCAAGAAGAATGAAGAAAACCAAAAATTCATGGAAACAATTAGTCCTATCAACTGGTACACCATCTGATCTGCAGCCTATAGGACTTTGAGACCAGAACTAGATGGTGTCCAGCTACCACTGTCAACCACTTGGAAGAGGATGTATGTAGGAGATCCTGGATAGACAGGGAGAACAATGTGGAACAAAACTCAAAATCATTTGGGAAAGAAAGGGGGGGGGGGACGAAGTTTGCTGGCCTGATAGAGCCTGGTGGAACCACTGAGACTGTGGCCCCTAGCTGCCCTTCAGGTCTGGAATTGAACGTACACCTCTGGCTTCCATCCAAACAATAAACAGTCACATGAGTTGAACATTTACCTGAGGTAGATACACTCCTTGGAGAGAACAAGCATGGGAGAAGGAAGGGCTACTTATGCACAGGGAGACAGCTCAGGGGGCAGGAGTGCATGGAGGGATGGACACTGGGAAGAGGCAACTATCCGGAGGAAGTAGGAGGGGAGATGTTGCATTGTGGTAAATTGTGGTCAATGTCATGAGACAAAGTGTGTGTGAACTGCTGTATGGAAAGTGTATTTGCTCTGTAAA
>NW_006930178.1:0-536 GCF_000298275.1 Orycteropus afer afer
ATCTTAAAAGCTTGCAAGCTGCCATCTAGATGCAACGATGGGTCTCTCCTCATCCAGAGCAAAGAAGAATGAAGAAAACCAAAAATTCATGGATATAATCAGTCCTAGCGACTGGTACACAAACTGCAGCCTATATGACTATGAGGCCAGAATAACTAGATGGTGCCCGGCTACCAATATCAACCACTTGGAAGGGGATCTATGTAGGAAATGCTTGATAGAGAGGGAGAACAATGTGGACAAAACTCAAAATCATTTGGAGAAAAAAAAAGGGGATGGGGGAACTAGGTTTGCTGGTCCAATAGAGCCTGGTGGAACCACTGAGACTATGGCCCCTAGCTGCCCTTCAGGTCTTGAATTGAACCCAAACCTGTGGCTTCCAGCCAAGCAAAAGACAGGCGTATGAGTTGAACGTTTACCTGAGGTAGATACATTCCTTGCAGAGAACAATCATGGGAGAAAGAAGGGCTGCTTATGCACCGAGAGACAGCTTAGGGGCCAGGAGGGCATGGAGGATGGACACAGGGAAGAGGTAA
>NW_006930178.1:1105-4737 GCF_000298275.1 Orycteropus afer afer
GATTCCATCAATATTCTTAAGGAGATGGAAAAAACAACCAACAACTTTCTATGGAAAGGAAAGAGACCCCAGATAAGCAATGCACTACTGAGGAAAAAGAACAAAGTAGGAGGACTCATACTTCTCAACCCCAAAACTTACTATACAGCCACTGTAGTCAAACAAACCTTGTACTGTACAACAAAAAAGAAACATAGACTAACGGAACAGAATTGAGAACTCAAAAGTAAATCCATCCACCTATGGAGAGTTGACCTTTGATAGAGGGCCAAAATCCATTAAATGGGGAAAAGAGAGTACCTTTAACAAATGGTGCTGGCAAAACCAGATACCCTTTTGCAGAAATTGAAACAGGAGCCATTCTCACATCATATACAAAACTAACTCAAGATGAATCAAAGACCTGAATGTAAGATCTAAAACTATATAGATCATCAATGAAAAAAAATAAGGGTAACGTTAGGAGCCCTCATTTATTCCATAAATACACTATCAAACATAACCAAAAATGCACAAACAGCAGAAGATAAATTAGATGACTGGGACTTCCTAAAAATTAAATATTTATCCACATAAAAAGACTTCTCCAAAAGAATTTAAAAAAAAAAAAAAAAACCTACAGATTGGGAAAAAATATTTGGCAATGACATATCAAAAAAGGGACTATTTTCTAATATATATAGAAAGCTTCATTACCTCACAACAAAAAGATGAACAACCCAATTAAAAAATGGGCAGAGGACATGAACAAACACTGCATCAAAGAAGATATAATGCCTGAGAAGCCAACCAAAACATGAAGAAATACTCAAACAAACAAACACTGCTGTCAAGTCGACTTCAACTCATATTGACCCCTCCTTGGGTTTCCAAGCAGTGTCTATAAGGAAATATTTGGCCCAGTCTTCCTTCCGAGGAGTGGCTGGTGAGTTTGAACACCAGCCTTCTGGTTAGCAATCAAATGCCATTAGATAGACACAAATCAAAAGCAAAATTCAATAAAACAAAAAACAACAAATGCTGGTGAGGGTGTGGAGAGATTAGAACTCTCATATCCTGCTGATGAAACCATAAATCACTGCAACTGCTATGGAAAACAGTATGGCAATTCCTGAAGAAGCTGGAAATAAAAATACCATTTGGTCCAGATAATCCCACTACTAGGCATATATCCTAGAAAAATAAGAGCTGAGACATGAATAGATATTTGAACACCCAAGTTCATTGCAGCATTATGCACAATAGCAAAGAGATGGAAACAACAAACTATGGTACATGCACACAATGGACTACTATGCAGCATTAAAGAATAACAAGGAATCAGTGAAACACCCTATAATGTGGATGAATCTGGAGGACATTATGCTGAGTGACATAAGGACAAATACTGGACAATCACAAAAAGACAAATACTGTAAGAGTCCACTATTATAAAATGTCAAAGAAAGGATTACACACAGAAATAAATAATGTCTAATGGTTACCAGGGATGGGAGGGGAGGAAAAATCACTAACTATAGAATAGACATGCATTAATTTGAGTGCAGGGAAAGGCAATATACAATAAAGAAATGATAAGCACATTATCACTGTTCTGGTTACCTAATACTGCTTTGACAAGAAATATGCCACAAATGGGATGGCCTTAACAAACAGGAGTTTATTCTTACAATTTTGAGGCTTTAAGTCCAAGTTCAAAGTGCCAGGCTCTAGGGGCTGGGTGAAAGCTCTTCAACCTTAGGGTCCAGCTCCGCCTCCTACTCCCGGCCCACTGGAGCTAGAGGTGTTTCTTCACTCACACAGCTGCTGCCTGCTGAGGCTGAGAAGCCCCAAGGTTGACAAGTAAAAAGACACTGTCTCAATGTTACCAAACCACACAGCAGGCCATTAACTTATGTCCGCTGTAAGTCCCAAGGTCAGCAGAACTTGGTAGGCCGCTAAACAACGACACAGCTACATGCAGGGTCCAAGTGTGCCATAAGCTAGAGACCATTTCCAAGCCTTCTCCTTATATACAGGAGGCAGACTGCAGCTCAAAGGCAGCTACTCAGCTGCTTGTGGTAGATCCCACCATGGAGCTGATTGCCAGTCTCATCATGAGGAATAGCTACCACCAGCTGCCCAGCCACTCAACCAGGCCCAGCCAAGTTGACACACAAACATAACCACCACAATTCTACCCCTTGTCAACTTGGCACCTGTACAGATCTTCAATGGGCGGTATCTGTACAGATCTCCTCCACTGGGTGGCTCCAGTCCCCTAGTTCCTCTAAATGGTGACCTCACCCCCTTGGCCTGGTGGTCCTCGTTCCTCTCCCTCTTGGACATGGCAGCCCCGCCCCCTCACTCTTGGGCAGCGGCTATGGCTCCATCCACTGGCTCACATGAATGAGCAGCCCCACACTCCAGAACCAAGTTGATGAAGGCCTGGCTCTTTGAAAACTAGGGGGCTGTGTTCGTTCCACCCCCATGGTCCTACCCTTAAGGCTGAGGCAGCTCTGCTTCCATTTCCTTGGTCTGTCTGCTTCTGCTCACTAAAGCAAAGAAAGACATGGAGAGATGCACAAGAATTATAAACACCAAAGGTAAATACAATTACATAAATGATCCTGCAATATCAGTAATAATACCCAATAATCTACATAGGCAGACAGGAAAGCTGAACAGGTATGAGTAGGCAAACTCGACTACACTCATTACCATATACAGATATGGCAGAGGATACTTCTACATATGTATTCATATGTGTTGCAAATATATCCATGTAGATAGTAGAGCAATCAGGGGAAAAGTTATGAAAACTTCTTAGCCATAACCATACACCTTGAGGTAATATGTCACTGGGTTTGGGGGCTTAGGACCACAGTCTCAAGGAACAGCTAACTCAATTGGCATACATAGTACACAAATACAATGTTGTACATCCTACTGTGGTAAGTAGTGACTGGGTCTTAAAGTTAGTGAATGACCATCTGTGGTACAACTATTGGCCTCTCCCCATCTGATGCAAGGAAGAGTGAAGAAAATCAAAGACACATGGAAGCAAATAGTCCAAAGACTTAAGAACCACAGACTCCTAGACCCTTAGATCAGAAGAATTAGATGGTGCCTAGTTATCACTACCAACTGCACTGAAAGGAATCAAGTAGAAGGTCCTGGATAGAGTGAGAGAAACATGTGGAATAAAACTCAGAAAAAGATCAAGTGTACTGGTATGATAGAGACTGGTGGAACCCTCAAGATTGTGGCCCTTAGTCACCTTTCTAGGCTGGAACTGAATTCACCCCCAGGGCTCAACATTCACCCAACAGGCCTATAAGGTGAGGAATAACACTAGGGAGGTACACACTCCTTAGAACAATGAACTATACAAGATCAAAAGAACAGCTTTTGCTCTAGGATGAAGCTCAGAAGGCACAAACGGATAGGAAAGAAGGACAAACGGAAATGGGAAATACAGAAAGGAAGTGGGAAGAGCGCTATTACATTGTGGGGACTGCAACCAATGTTATGAAATAAAATGTGTGTGAATTATATAATGGAAAACCAACTTGCACTGTAAACTTTATTCAAATCACAATAAAATATTTTTCAAAAAAAAGTACCTGCAAAAGATAAGAAACTTTTTTTTT
>NW_006930179.1:0-4635 GCF_000298275.1 Orycteropus afer afer
TGAGATGTTTTTAACATACAAATAGATCACTTTGTGAAGAATTGTTAATTGGATAATAAAATATATAATATAATGTAAAAAAAAAAAAACTGGTTATGTAATTCCCCTGCTCAAAACCTGTTGTAGGCGTCTATCAGTTAGGATTTCATTCAGGTGCCTGTGATAATAAATGTAAATAAACAGAAACTTGAAACACACACACAAAAAAAAAAAAGCTTTTGAGTGGCCATCTAAGATGCAACTATTGGTCTCCCCTCGACTCGACGGCACATAACAACAACAACAACAACAACATCTGAAGCAAAGAAGAATGAAGAAAATCAAAGGCATCTGGAGACAATTAGTCTAAGGATATGATGGCTCCTGAGACCAAAAGGACTAGATGGTGCCTGGCTACTAATGCCAACCACTTGGAAAGGGATCCAAACTGGAGATCCTGGAAAGAGTGGGAGGAAAAATGTGGAACAAAATCCAAAAAACACAAAAATGACCAGAATTACTGGTCAGATAGAATCTGGTGGAACCCCCAAGACTGTGGCCCTGGGTTACCCTTCAGGCCTAAAATTGGACTCACCCCCGTGGATTGGCTCTCAGCCCAATTGTAGAAAGATCTATATGCAGAACACCTATCCCAGGGTGATCCACCCACCAACTCTAGGGAGATATACCCCTTAGAGCAATCGGCCATGGGGCACCAGAGGGACAACATTCACATAGAGGGAAAGCTGGACAGAAAGGAGTGCATAGTTAAGAAGGGCACAGGACAGGGGTACTCACAGGGATGGCAGGGGAGGAGAGTTTGTTATGGTCGAGGATGGTAACTGGGGCGTGAAATCAAATGTACATGAACTGTTCAATGTAAAACAAATTTTGTTCTGTCAATTTGCACCCAAAGCACAATAAAATTATATACATAAATAAAATAATAATAGTAAAAAAAATGTATATGAATATGTGACATGTTAAATGACCTTATTTGCTTATTCACTAAGTAATACCAAAGTTTTCAATTGAAGTGTAGCCTAACTTTTATTTCTGCATATATTCTAATATTAAAATATATACATTTTATTCTCAATAGCATGTAAATTTTAGGTTTGTATTTAAAGCTGAATGTAAGATTTCTGAAAGTACTTAAAAAGTTTTTCCATTGCTTTAGGTCACTGATATGATGCTTCAGGACAAACCCTATCCTGATTGGGGAAAATCTGCAAGAGCTTTCTGGAAGAAAGGAAATGTTAGGATCATTTTATTCTGGTAGGGCATCATTTATTTACTTCTACTTTGCCTCATTCACTAAAGTTCTTGAGTTGGATGTAATTTTCCTTATATATATATAAAATTCTATCTAGAGAGACATTTTTAGTTGCTAATATGCTCCATTAAAATGATTAAAACCATTAACCTAATTATTATATAAATTAATTTCTGTTCACATAATGTTGTATAGACACATTTACAAGAGATAAGTTCTGCAAACGTAATGATAGAAGATTATTTTCCAAAGGTAATTAGGTTTGTGACTCTTCAAAAATAAGCTCTAATTTTCATCCATGAGTTTTGATGTAAAAATCTGTCTCCAATAAATACTGACTTTCTAATATAGTTGATAAGGTGTGATTTTGATCTGATGAATTTATGTAAGAGAACCTCTTCATGAATCTCACTTGGCTCATTGGCATGCTTCTGTTACGTACCTTCCTTTAGCTCTCCAGCCGAATTATTGCAGTTGTTTTTTTAAAAATCCATCTTTCGTAACTGTTTTTGTTGAGTCATAATTGTTTATGTATGTTCAAACAGAATTGAACAAAAAAGATAAGAACGTGGAGGCAGAAAGAAAGAAACTTTCCTCTGGCTGTGGGCACTGCCTAAGCAAAGTGATTCAACCTGATATGTGAAAAGTTATGTACAGTAACTTTTCAGATGTTGTAATTGATAATAGCAAGTGACTGGTAAATTCCACCTTGTTCCTTAGCCTTTTCAAACAGATTTTGTATTTTTCCATTCCACTGAGAGTTAATTTTTTTCTCATAAAAGCTACACATACTACAATAATTAAGTAGTTGGGGAAAATATACACTCTAAACTATCTTTGTGCTGTAACACTACATTAAATGTTGCTAAAGATACATGACTTTTTGAACTCAATTCTTAGTAGATACACAAAAGTGAATTTTTCAATGATGTTATAAAAATCAGTATGATTTTACTGATGTTTATTAGCACCTTCTATGTGAGTGTTGTTTTTGTTGTAAGGTGCTGTTGAGGAGGTTCCAACTCACAGTGACCCTGTATATAACAGAAGGAAAACTGCCAGTCTTGCACCTTTCTCACAATCGTTGCTATGTTTAATCCCACTGTTCCAACCACTGTATCGGTCCATCTCATTAAGAGTCTTCCTCAATTTTGCTGACCCTCTGTTTTAACAAGCATGATGTCCTTCTCCAGGGAAGGCCCCTCCTGATAACATGCCCAAAGTATGTGAGACAGTGTCTCACTATCCTCACTTTCAAGGAGCATTCTGGCTGTACTTCCTCCAACATAATTGTTCATTTTTCCGGCTGTCCAGGCATATTTAATGTTTTTCACCAGCACCATAATTCATATGCATCAATTCTTCTTCAATCTTCCTTATTCATTGTCCAGCTTTTGCCTGCATATGAGGAGATTAAGAATACCATGGCTTGGGTCAGGTGCACCTTAGTCCTCAATGTGACATCTTTGCTTTTTAAAACTTTCAAGAGACTTCTTGCAGCAGATTTGCTCAGTGCAATATGTCTTTTGATTTCTTGACTGCTGCTTCTGTGGTTATTGGTTGTGGATCAGAGGAAGAAGAAATCCTTGACAATCTTTTCTCCATTTATCATGATGTTCATTATTGGTCCCTTTGTGAGGATTTTTGTTTCCTTTATGTCGAGATGTAATCTGTATCGAAGGCTGTAGTATTTGCTTTTCATCAGTAAGTTCTCCAAGTCTTCTAAGGTTTCAAGAAGCAAAAGTGTGTCATCTGCTTATCACAGGTTGTAAATCTTTCTCTAATCCTTCCTTTAATCCTGATGCCTCATTCTTTTTCTGGGATTATTTGCTCATCATACATATGAAGGAATACAGTCCGACACACACCTTTCCTTATTTAAAACCATGCACTATCCACTTGTTCTATTTGAATGACTGCCTGTTGGTCTATGTACAGCTTCCACATGAGCACAATTAAGTGTTTTGGAAATTCCTTTATTCATAATGTTATCCTTAATTTGTTCTGATCCATAGTCAAATGCCTTTGCATACTCAATAAAACACAGGTATGAGTATTTCTGGTATTCTCTTCTTTCAGCCAAGATCTATGCAACAACAACAGTGACATTCCTTCTTCCACATACTCTCCTGAATCTGGTTTCAGTATCTGTCAGTTCTCTGTTGATGTAATATTGCAACCATCTTTGAATTATCTTCAGTGAAATTTTATTTGTGTGTGATATTAATGATACTGTTTGATAATTTCTGCATTCACTTGTATAATCTTTCTTTGGAATTGGCACAGATATGGATCTCTTCTAGTCAGTTGGCTAAGTAGCTGTCTTCCAAATTTCTTGGCATTGACAAATGAGTGCTTCCAGAATTTCCTCCATTTATTGAAACATCTCAGTCGATATTCTATTATGGTTTTAGTCCCATTCTCTCCCTCACAAATGATCAGCTTAAATTTCTATCTCTGTATCCACTTGTAGCATAGTGGCTAAAGCACTTGACTGCTATCCAGAAGGCTGGCGGTTCAAACCCACCAGCCACTCCTTGGAAGGAAGGTTGGGCAATCCTACTTCCGTAGTGATACTGCCTCGGAAATCCAAGGAAGGGTCGCTATGAGTCGGGGCCGACTTGACGGCACATAACAACAACAACAACAATCCACTTGTAGGTTATCATATATTATTGTTACTACTTTTATTGTATGGAATGTTATTGTATGTGATGGAAGGATTGTGTATGTAATAGTATTTACGTGTGTTGCCTTTAACTCTTGTGCCCCTCCCAATGTCTTCATTTCCTTTGATCATTTTGTGCTGATCTCCCCAAGTTAAAAAAAAAAAAATAGAAAGCAAAAAATACTAATGAAGGTGTGCGGAGACTGGAACCCTCAAACACAGCCATGGGACTGTAAAATGGTCTAGCCACTTTGGAAAATGGTATGACGCTTCCTTAAAAAATAATTGGAAAGAAATTCTGTATGATTGAGCAATCCTACTACTAGTGATATATCCTTTAAAAATAAGAGCTGTGACATAAACAGATATATGTACACCCATGTTCACCACAGTATTATTTACAATGACAAAAAGACGGGAACAGCTTAAGTGACCATCATCAGATGAATGGATAAACAAACTGTGGTACATACACTCAATGGAATACTACACAACATTAAAGAATAATGGTGAATCTGTGAAACACCTCATAACATGAATGAACCTAGAGGACATTATACTGAGTGAAATTAGTTAGTCATGAAAGGACAAATATTATATGAGATCGCTACAGTAAAAGTCAGAAAGAAACATTCTTTGAAAGTTACCAGGTGAGGGAGATGAAGGAAGGGTAAATCACTAACTAGAAGGTAGAGCCATGGGATCTAGGCAA
>NW_006930180.1:0-1286 GCF_000298275.1 Orycteropus afer afer
CTAAAGAATAAACTAGAATCTGCAAAACACCACATAACATAGATGAACTTGGAGGACACTATGCTGAGTGAAATATGTCAGTCACAGAAAGACAAATATTGTATTAGCCCATTATTGTAAAAGTCAAGGAAAGGTTTATCTATGGAAGGAAATTTTCTTTGTTGGTTACCAGGGGTGGGAGAGAAGGGTAAGTAACACTGTTAGATAGGTAGAGATAAGTATTGATTTGGGTGAAGAGAAGGGCAATGTACCAAATGTGAGTGATCGACATGGTGGCAATGAGGAAGAAGACAGAGAGAGGTACATGGGAGGTACATACAACAAAGATGAACCCTTTTGCACATACAGTACTGTGTTGTCAGTGAAGGCACACATGGGTATATGGGTAGATAGATGAGTGGGCAGAGTGAACAATTAGTTATGTCTATGAAGCGGGGAATGTGCCAAAGACCATGTATACGGTTGGCAGACAATGGTCTTATAAATATATTTGTATGATCTGTAAGAATTCCCAGGTGTATAGTAGAGCTGACAAGGGATAAGTTTGTAGTCATTTCTTAGGCTCAGCCAGCTACCCAGAGGGAGCAATTAGTTGAATTTCTGGGCTCAGGACCATAGTCACAGGGGACATCAAAAAGTTGGCATAATATACAACTCAAAAAGTTGTTCTACCTCCTACTTTGGTGAGTAGCTGCTGGGATCTTTATTTATTTATTTATTTATTATTTTAAGAGCTTATTTTACATTCAACATAATGCATACATTTAGTTTCATTCCTCATTCACTGTGTCCAAACCTAACCCAGTTTCCTCCCCTCCCTAACCTATAACCCTCCCCCTGTGCCTCTCATATTTATGCACTCTGTCCTGCATTTCCTCAGGTTGAATGTTGGTCCTCTGGTGTCCCATGGTCTATTGCTCTAAGGGATGTATTATCATAGAATATGTGGATGCATCATTCTGAGTTGAGTGGTCTGCATGTACATCTTGTTAACTCTTGGGCTGAGAGCCCACCCCTGGGGGTGAGTTTTATTCCAGGTGCAGAATGTATTCCAGGGCCATAGTATTGGGAATCTCACCAGATTTCATCTGACCAATAACTCTGGTCATTATAGAGTTTTTGGATTTTGTTCCACATTTTCCCTCCCACTCTACCCAGGATCTCCAGACTTTATCCTTTCCTGAGAGGTTGGCATTTGTACCCAGACACCATCTAGACCTTCTGGTCTCAAGGTTCATCATGTCTTAGGGCTGACTGCTTCTAAATGTCCCCACCTTTTTTTTTTT
>NW_006930180.1:3996-4522 GCF_000298275.1 Orycteropus afer afer
GTTCTTCCATTTATGTAAATCTCTTACGGTTTTCTGAAGTAGTTTCTTATAGTTTTCTTTGTAGAGGTCTTTTGTGTCCCTGGTAAGAATTATTCTCAAATACTTTTTTATTTTTTTATTTTTTTCGTTGCTATTGAAAATTGTATTTATTTCCTTATTTCTTTTTCAGCCATCTCTTTGCTGGTGTAGAGGAATCCATCCGGTTTTTGGATGTTGATCTTATATCCTGCCACGATGCTAAATCTCTCAATTAGTTCCAGTAGATTTTTGACAGTGTCTCTTGGGTTTTCTAGGTATAGGATCATATCATCAGCAAATAGACCTAGTCTGACTTCTTCCTTACCAATTTGGATGCGTTTGATTTCCCTTTCTTGCCTTATGGCTGTGGCGAGGACTTCCAGTACAATGTTGAATAGAAGTGGTGATAGTGAGCATCCTTGTCTGGTTCCTGTTTTCAAGAGAAATGGTTTCAGTCTCTCTCCATTGAGAATAATGTTGGCTGTTGGTTTTGCATAAATGCCCTTTA
>NW_006930181.1:0-723 GCF_000298275.1 Orycteropus afer afer
AAGACTTCACTCAAAAGGAAAACTACAGACCAATATCCCTCATGAATACAGATGCAAAAAATCTTCAACAAAATCCAATAGCTAAGAGACTCTAACGACATATCAAGAAAATCATTCATCATGACCAAGTTGGGTTCATATCAGGTATGCAAGTTTGGTTCAATATTAGAAAAACAATCAACATCAACCACAAAATAAATAAAACAAAGAAAACAAACCACATGATCATATCCATCAATGCAGAAAAGGCATTTGATAAAATCCAACACTCATTCCTGATCAAAACTCTGCAAGATAGGAATAGAAGGGACTTTCCTCAACATAATAAAGGGTTTCTATGCAAAACCAACAGCCAACATTATTCTCAATGGAGAGAGACAAACATTCCCCTTGTGAACAGGAACCAGCCAAGGATGCCCTCTATCACAACATCTATTTAACATTGTATTGCAAGTCCTACCAGGGCAATAAGGAAATAAAGGGAAATCAAAGACATCCAAATTGGTAAGGAAGATATCAAACTATCCCTATTTGCTAATGATATGATTCTATATCTAGAAAACCCAAGAACTCAGTCAAAAACCTCCTGGAGCTAAATGAGAGGTTTAGCATCAAGGCAGGATACAAGATCAACATCCAAAAAATCAGTTGAATTCTGCTACACCAGCAAAGAGATTGCTGAAAAAGAAATAAGGAAATCAATACCATTTACAATAGCTACCA
>NW_006930181.1:2988-3567 GCF_000298275.1 Orycteropus afer afer
ATGTGCCGTCGAGTCAGACCCGACTCATGGCAACCCCTCCTTGGGTTTCCAAGACAGTATCACTACGGAAATAGATTGCCCCATCTTCCTTCCGAAGAGTGGCTGGTGGGTTTGAACCACCAGCCTTCTGGTTAGTAGTCAAGTGCCTTAGGCACTACGCGAACAGCAAAAAGATAAATAATCCAATTTAAAAATGGACAGAAGACATGAATAGACACTTCACCAGAGAGGATATTTTTGTTTGTTTTTTCAAAAAAATATGTTTTTATTGAACCTGGGGCATATTAGATACACAACGAAGTTTACATTTACAGTTGTTAATTCAATTTTTCAGTGTTTTCGCACACACAGTAAAATGTCAACAGTTGTCTTCAGATGAAGCAGAGTCACCTGATCTATGAACTGCTGCAAGTCTTTTCACCCAAGGCTGAAAAAATTGTTTATCCTGGACATGAAAACCTGTAACAAATTTAAATTAATTATATAAAACTCATTACTTGCAGTTTTCCCCTTGCAAAGATCCAAAAATAAAAAAAGGACAAGTAACTAATATGCATCAGTCATAACATAATCCTGGGT
>NW_006930181.1:4712-5705 GCF_000298275.1 Orycteropus afer afer
CACCTACTCCAGGGAGATGCACCTCTTTAATCAATCAGCCATGAGATACCAGAGGGGCAGCATTTATATAGAGGGAAAGCTGGACAGACAGAAATGTATAGATAAGAAAGGTACAGAGAGGGGTTCGTCACAGGGAGGGGAGGGGAGGAGAGGTTTTTTTTTTGTTTGTTTGTTTTTTATGGTTCGGAATGTTAATAAGTACATGAAATCAAATGTGCATGAACTGTTGAATGAAAAACAAATCTGCTTTGTAAATTTGCATCCAAAGCACAATTTTAAAAAAGTGAAGGAAAATGAATGAATAAATAAAGTAACTCAAAGCAAATTTCTTTTCCAAGTTCCCTCTTGTTGTTGTTGTTGTTGTTACGTGTTGAACCCGACTCATAGTGACCCCTCCTTGGGTTTCCGAGGCGGTATCACCACAGAACTAGATTGCTTCCTTCTAAGGAGTGGCTAGTGGGTTTGAACAGCTAGCCTTCTGGTTAGCAGTCAAGTGCCTTAGGCTACCAGAGCTCCCAACTTCCCTAGAAGCCTGAAAGATCTTGTTTTTATACAATAAGAAACAGCTTTTCTCCCTTTTCAAAGGCCAGAGCTACCTCAAAGACACACAATAGTGTCTCTTGGGCTTAGTCATCATCATTGTTTACAGCATGAAATCTGCCTGGGGCAAAGAGGGACCCTTTACAATAAACACTGCAATGTTTACCACAATTATCAACAGCATGGAAGAGGGTTCTCTCATTCCTTACCTTTCTACTAGATAACTATTCAACCTTTAATACTTACAGAAATATCATGTGGCTATGAAACTCCCCTCAGGAATCCACTCCTAAGTCCTCTGTGGCCTTTTTGATTATCTCCTCATCAGAGCCTTAGCCCAGTGCTGACCTTAGGTGATGGCTTATAACAAAATATACAACCTGTCCCTCACTTCTGTAAGCGAAGTGATTGTGCCTTATTCATTGTATACCTTCAAAGCTAGTATTTTGCCTT
>NW_006930182.1:0-4627 GCF_000298275.1 Orycteropus afer afer
GTAGGGTGGAGGGTCAACGAAAGAGGGGGAGGCCTTCAACGAGATGGATTGACATGGTGGCTGCAATGATGGACTCAAGTATAGCAGGGATTGTGGAGCTGGCACGGGATCGGGCAGTGTTTCGTTCTGCTGTGCATGGGGTTGCTATGAGTCAGAAACGACTCAATGGCACTTAACAACAACAACAACAACAACAACAACAACATCCTCCTTCTGAATCCAGCTTGCAATTCTGTCAATCTACTGCTGCAACTGTTTTTTAATTATTTTCAGTAAGATTTTACTTGCATGTGATATCAATGATATTGTTTGATAATTTCTATATTCGGTGGGATCACCTTTCTTTGGCTTGGGTACAAATATGGATCTCCCCCAGTCAGTTGGCCAGGTAGCTATCTTCCAAATCTCTTGGCATAGCTGAGTGAATGCCTCCAACTTACATCCACTAGAATGACTATTATCTGAAAAAAAGGACACTAACAAATGTTGGGGAGGATTTGGAGCAACTGGAATCCTCGTGCATTGCTGGTGGAAATGTAAAATGCTGAAGCTGCTATGCAAAACAGTTCGGCAGCTGGTCAAACAACTAAAGACAGAATTACCACTTGTGCACCTTAGAATTATATAACATGTAACAATTTTTCTAAAAAAAAAAAGATCTCCTTCCTCCTTCTCCATTTCAACACTGTAAGTATATAAAGGTGATAATACAATGACTGCTTGTAAAGTTTGGTGCCGGTGCTTTGCTTTGCACCAAACAGCATGCAGCTCTGTCCACCACCACTTCATCAGTGGAAATGTCAATACTGTGGGAAAAGCAGACCCCATCTTAGCATTACTGTGAAAACCTTGTTGACCTTGTCGACTCCCTGAAAGTCATGGGACCCCCAGGAGTTCATGGAGCATCATAAGAATCATTGCCAGAGAGGCTGTACACCAACAGCTAAAGTACCAAATGTTTTGATTTCCAACCATCTCATAGGTGAAAACAGTATCACATTATAGTTTCCATTTTTAGTTTTGTTATGAATGATGTTGGTCTTTTTCTTACCAGTTTGTAGTTTGTTCTACATTAAACCAAAAAACCAAACTCACTGCCATTGAGTTGATTCGACTCATAGCCACCCCTCCGTGGGTTCCTGAGACACTATCTCTACAGAAGTAGATCGTGCCATCTTCCTTCTAAGGAGTAGCTGGTGGGTTTGAACCGCCAGCCTTCTGGTTAGCAGTCAAATGCTTTAGGCACTATGACACCAGAGCTCCCTCTTTCTACATTAGAAAATTATTATTTTGCCTGTGATTTATTCATATTTTCTTTCATGGGTAGTAGGTTTTACTTGTATTTATAAAGGTCTTTCTACTCAATATTTATAACCCCTCATCTGCCATCCCTATTTTCTTCTAGTACTTTTAGGGTATTATGTTTACTTTTATGTCAGATTCACTAGATTTTAGGGGAAGGGAGTATAGTATGTGAGTCATGATCCTCCTTTACTTTTTCACAGATGTATATCCAGTTGTCCCACATCAATGATTGAATGGTCCTTTTAAAACAGACCAGAAAATAGGCAGAAGTAACTGATTTGTTAAGAGACATGTCAGGCACGTGACAGACAATGTATGCACACAGAAAGCTACTGTTCTATTTCTCATTATTATTTTAACGCCAGAGATACACATAAAGGCATACCTTGTTTTAACACACTTTGCTTTATTTTGTTTCGCAGATACTTTTTTTTTTTTTTTAAAAACAAATTAAAGGTTTATGGGAACCCTGTGACAATCAAGTTTATCAGAGACCTTCTCCATCAGCATGTGCTCACTTCATGTCTCTTCAGCCACATTTTGGTAATCTCACAATATATCAAACTCTTACACAATGTTATTGCACATTTAATAGATGATGGTATAATGTAAACATAACTTATATCCACTGGGAAAACCAAAATATTCATCTGACTTGCTTTTTGGCAATATTAGCTTTATTGCAGTGGTCGGGACCAGAACCCATAATCTGTCCAAGGCATGCCTGTGCTAAAATTTAAAAAAAATCACCAGAAATCCATTTTTTCAAAATAAAGATTTTATTGTGATTTGGGTGAAAGTTTATAGAACAAATGGCTTTTCCGTTCAACAGTTCATTCATATTTTGTTTTGTGACACTGCCATCTCCAAAACGTAATAGCACTCTTCTCACTCTTCCTTCTGGTTATGATTTTGCTTTGTCCTTCTCTACCCATTCCTGCTTTCTGAGCTTTACCCCTGGACAAATGCTGCCCTTTTGATCTGTTACAGTTGACTGTTTTAAGGTGTGTACATCTCCCTGGTGTTATGATTCACCTTACAGGCCTGTCTACTGTTTGGCTGAAAGTTGAGACATGGAGTGAGTTCAATTTCAGGCCCAAAGGGTGACTAAGGGCCATGGTCTTGGGGGTTCTGCCTGTCTCTATCAGATGAGTAAATCTGGTCTTTTTTTTTTATGATTTTGAGATTTGTTCTATATTTTTTCCAACTTTATCCAGGCTCTCCTATTGTGACCCTTTCACTCTGGTTGGCAGTGGTAGCTGGGCACCATCTAGTTCTGGTCTCAGGGTTATGGAGGCTGGAGTTTGTTTGGTCCAATAGTCCTTAGATGAATTTTTCCCATAAGTCTTTGATTTTCTTCACTCTTCTTTGTTCCAGATAGGGAGAGACCAATAGTTGTACATTATGTGGCTGCTCACAAGATTCTAAGACTCCACTTGCTACCCACCAATGTAGGATGCAGAACATTGTCTTTGTGGACAATGTGTTATGCCAATTGAGCTTGATGTCCGCCACAACTATGGTGCTCAGCCCACAGGCCCAGTTACGTATTCTGTCAAGCTGTTTGGTTATGGCTAAGAAGTCTTCAAACTTTGCCCTCTGTTACCTCTACTATACACATAGATAAGAACAACATCACTCTACATTTTTCAGAAGAGCACATGATTATGATTTAAAGAAAATGTCAGCACAGAAAAAAACTGGATATAAAAACTAGTACAAATACTAACTAGATTAGAAATATAACAGCTAGGTGAGTTTTTTCAAGGAAAACAATACAGGATTTTAAAATAAATCATGAATAGTATTAAATAGACGGAATGCATGAAAATATTCAGATTTCTTTCTTTCTTTTTAATATTCATACACTACACTATGAGAATAGAGACAGGTGATATAGTAGTTATAAAAAGAAAGAAAAAAGCTTCCAAGACCCAGGGCCTTAATGAAACTTCAATGATGACAAACACATATTGTCAAAGAATGTGAACAGGAGTAGAATGGAAAAATTATACTTCCTTAAGATGCTGATGGTCACTATCACACACCTTCCCTGATTTTATACTATGCAGTATCTCCTTGTTCTTTTCAAATGACTGCCTCTTGGTCTATGTACAGTTTCTCACAAATATAATGAAGTGTTCTGGAATTCCCATTTTTCACAATGTTATTCATACTTTGCTGTGATCCACAGAGTCTAATGCCTTTGCATAGTCAATAAAACATTCTTTAAACATCTTTCTGGTATTCTTTGCTTTCAGCCAAGATCCATCTGACATCACCAACGATATTCCTTAATCCACCCCATCTTCTGAATCTGGTTTAAATTTCTGGTAGTTCCCTGTTGATGTACTACTGCAACCATTTTTGAATTATCTTTCACAAAATTTTACCTGCAAGTGATATTAATGATATTGTTCAATAATTTCTGCATTCTGTTGGATCACCTCACTCTGGAATGGGCACAAGTATCAATCTCTTCCAGTTGGCTGGCTAGGTAGCTATCTTCCAAATTTCTTGGCATAAATGAGTAAGTGCCTCCAGCATTTCATCGGTTTGTTGAAACATCTCAATGAACAGACCATCAATTCCTGGAGCTTTGTTTTTTGCCAATTCTTTCAGCTGCAGCTTTCCCTTCTTCCTTCAGTAGCACTGGTTCCTGGTCATATGCTACTTCCTGAAATGGCTGAACACCAACTAATTCTTTTTGTACAGTGACTCTGTGTATTGCTTTCATCTTCTTTTGACGCTCCCTGCATTGTTCAATATTTTGCCCATAGCATCCTTCAATATTGCAATTCAAGGCTTGAATTTTCTCTTCAGTTCTTTCAGGATGAGAAATGCTGAGCACATTCTTCTCATTTGGTTTTCTAATTACAGGTCTTTGCACATTTCATTATAATATTTTACTTTTTCTTCTCAAGCTGCCCTTTGAAATCTTTTAGCTCTTTTACTTTATCATTTCTTCTATATACTTTAGCTACTCTGCATTCAACTGCAAGTTTCAAAGTCTCTTCTGACATTTACTCAGGTCATTTCTTCCTTTTCCTTTTTTTTAATGACCTTTCATTGCACTAGTTTATCTTTAAGATTCTTATTAAATCTAAAATCTTATCATTAAATGTATGGTTAATATATTAATTAACTAATGTGCTGTGAAATTTTAGTTATTTTTTTGTTTTCCTTATCAAAAACAATGCTCAGGGAGGCGGGGCAAGATGGCGGATTAAGCAGAAGGATTGCACAGACCCTCTTCAACAAAGAAAAGGGAAACCAATTAACACAGACACAGAAGATAATCTTGGACCCCTGAGCCTTGAAG
>NW_006930183.1:0-1300 GCF_000298275.1 Orycteropus afer afer
CGGGTTCCTGGTGAATTAATTTTATAAGGAGAAAATGACAATTGATTTTATGTTGGGAAGGAAACTTAATGAAAAATTCATAGCATCTTGTCAGGATGGTCCTAATTTCATTTTTTTTTTTTTTTTTTTTGCAACATTCTTCTTCATTCCCAGTATCACTGCTATTCAAATGAGGGTAACATTGATTTCATTGCTTAAAAAACACCTTGCATTGGGGTGAACTGTGTTGGGGTTGCTGGGGCTGAGTTTTATTGCTTTTTTTTTTTTTCATTGACTTCCCCTCTACCCAAGTTAATATGTATCAACCCTTCCTTCCTCTCTCACCTCTGGGAACCATCAAGAATATTTCTTTTTATGTGAAACCCTTTCCTTAACTTTTCCCAATAGTGGTCTCATACCATGTTTGTCTTTTTGTCAATGACTAATTTCACTCAGCATAATATCCTCTAGGTTAATCCATGTTACAACATGTTTTGCAGATTCATCATTGTTCCTTAACATTGCATAGTATTCCTTTGTGTGTGTACCATAGTTTGTTTAACCATTCATCTATTGATGGGCATTTAGTTGTTTCCATCTTTTTACTATTGTGAATAGTGTGATGAACATGGGTGTGCATATGTCTGTTGATGTTACAGCTTTTATTCCTCTAGGATATGTACCTAGGAGTGGCATTGCTGGATCATATGGGATTTCTATTTCCAACTTTTTAGGGAAGCACCATCTCATTTTCCAGTGGTTGTACCATTTTACAGTTCCACCAGCAGTGTTTGAGGGTCTCAGTCTCTCCAAATGCCTGCTTTTTTTTTTTTTTTTTAACACTTTGCTATTAGTGCGGGGTGAGATGATATCTCATTGCTGTTTTAATTTTTATCTTTCAAATAACTAATGATTGCAAACATCTTTTCATATGTTTATTAGCTACGTGCATACCTTTTTTGATGAAGTGTCTGTTCATATCCTGCCCATTTTAAATTTATTATTACTATTATTTTTACTATTGTTGGGCTGAGAGCCAGCCTTGGGAGTGCATTTTATCCCAGACCTTAAGTGTATCCCAGGGCCATAGTCTTGGGGGTCCCACCAGACTCCATCCGACCAGTAATTCTGGTCGTTATTGTCTTTTTGAATTCTGTTCCACATTTTTCCTCCCACTCTATCCAGGATCTCCAGTTTTGATCCCTTCCAGAATGGTAGGTAGCTGGGCACCATCTAGTTCTTTTGGTCTTGAGGTCCATCATCTCCTAGGGCTGATTATTTCCAAATGCCCTTGTTTTTCTTCACTCTTCTTTGCTTCAGA
>NW_006930183.1:1785-4658 GCF_000298275.1 Orycteropus afer afer
CCTCAGCTGAATCTGTCATTGGTCTAGAGTATATTCCTGTTCACTGACCCCCATCTGATCTTCTCAGTTGTCTATGCAATTATTTGTAGCCTAGTGTTTGGTGTTAGAAGTGTTAGTGGGTGTTAGCTCTGCCCATTTTTTAATTGGATTATTTGTCTTTTTGTTGTTGAGGTATTAAAGTTTTCTATAAATTTTAGACTACCCCTTTGTCCAATATGTTGTTGCCAAAATTGTTCCTGTTTGTAGGTTATTTTTTTCACTCTTTTGGTGAAATCTTTTGATGTACATAAGCAATTAATTTTTAAGGAGGTCTCAATCATCTATTTTGTTTGCTGGTGCTTGAGTGTTTTTAGTACATTTGATAATGTGCTTATGCCATGTATTAGGGCCCTTAAGTTTGTCCCCATTTTTTTCTTTGATAGTCTCTATAGTTTTAGTTTTACATTCAGATCTTTGATGATCCAACTTGAGTTTTTTTTTTTTGTACATTGTGTGAGATATGGGTCCTGGTTCATTTTTATGCAAATGGATATCCAGTCTTGCCATGCTATTTATTAAAGAGATCACCTTTTCCTCAGTTAATGAGTTTTGGCCCTTTGTCAAAGATCAGCTGTCCAAAGGTGGAGGGATTTACTTCTGCATCCTCGATTCTGTTTCATTGGTTTATGTATCTGTTGTTTCACTACCAGGCTATTTTAACTACCGTGGCTACGTGGTACATTTTAAGATCAGGAAGTGTGAGGGCTCCTTCTTTGGTAGTGCTTTACTTATGCAGAGTCTCTTTCCTTTCTATATAAAATTGATGGTTAGTTTTTCCACCTCTTTAAAGAATGATAATTGAATCTGTATTGAGATCACATTACATCTGTAGATTGCTTTGGGTAGTATTGACATTTTCATGATGTTAAGCCTTCCAATCCATGAGCATGGTATATTTTTCCATTTATGTAGGTATCTTTTGGTTTCTTGTAGTAGTGTTTTGTCGTTTTCTTTGTATAGGTCTTTTGTGTCTCTGGTGAGATTTATTCCTAAGTACTTCATCTTTTCAGTGGTTATTGTAAATGGTACTGTTTTTCTGGTTTTCTTTTCAGAGTTCTCTTCGTTAGTGTAAAGAAACCCAACTGATTTTTCTATGTGGATCTTGTACCCTGCTACTTTGCTGAAACTTTCAATTAGTTCCAGTAATTTTCTTATTGAGTCTTTGGGATTTTCTATGTATAAGATCATATCATCTGCAAAAAGAGATAGTTTGACTTCTGCTTTGCCAATTTGGATGCTTTTTGTTTCCCTTTCTTGACTTATTGTTCTGGATAAAATTTCTAATACAATATTGAATAGGAATGGTGATAAAGCACATCCTTTTCTGGTACCTGTTCTTAAGGGGAAAACTTTCATTTTCTCTCCACTGAGAATAATTTTAGCCATTGCTTTAGTATATATGCCTTTAATTATGTTGAGGAATTTCCCTTCTATCCATATTTTGCTCAGGTTATATATATATATATATATATATATATATATATATATAAGGAATGGGTGTTGGATTTTGTCAGATGCCTTTTCTGCATCAATTGATATGATCATGTGGTTCTTTTCCTTTATTTTATTTATGTGGTAGATTACACTGATTGTTTTCTAATGTTGAACCATCCTTGCAAATCTGGTATAAATCCCACTTGGTTATGATGTCTTCATTATTATTTTTTTTTAATATGTTGTTGGAGTCTATTGACTAGGATTTTGTTGCAAATTTATGTATCTCTACCAATGAGGCATATTGGTCTATAGTTTTATTTTTTAGCAGTATCTTTGCCTGGCTTTCGTATCAGGGTTATGCTTGTTTCATAGGGTGAATTCAGGAGTATTCCCTCCTTTTTATATTCTGGAATAGTTTGAAGAGAATTGGTGTCAGGTCTTCCCTGAATGTTTGGTAGAATTCGCCAATGAAGCCATCTGGGCCAGGACTCCTTTCTTGTTTGTAGTTTTTTGTTGTTGTTGTTTAATGATCTGTTCTATTTCTTCTTTTGTTATGGGTCTGTTCAAATTTTCTGCTTCAGTCTGTGTTAGTTTAGGTACATAGTATATTTCTAGAAATATGTCCATCTCTTATAGGTTTTAAACTTTGTTGGAAGTACAGTTCTTCGTAATACCCCAGTGTCCTGACAGTGTTTTGGTTGGTTCTGTTGTGATGCTGCCCATTTCATATCTTATTCATGTTATATGCATCTTCTCCTTTTTTTCCTTTGTTGAAATTGCCAGTGGTTTGTCGATTTTTCTTATTTTTTTCAAAGAATCAACTTCTAGTCTTGTTGATTCTTTCTGTTTTTCTGTTTTCTGCTTCATTTATTTCAGCTCAAATCTTTATTATTTCCTTTCTTCTGGTGACTGTAGGCTTATTTTACTGCTCTTTTTCTAACTGTTGGAGATGTTGGGATAAGGTGTTGATTTTGGTTCTTTTTTTTTTCGATATGTGCATTTATTGCTATTAACTGCCTTCTGAGCACTACTTTTGCTGTGTCCCAAAGATTTTGGATTTATTTATTTTAAAATTTTATTTTGTATTTCTTCTATTATCCAGTAGTTTTTAAGCAGGGTGTTATTCAGTTCCATGTATTTACTTCTTATTCCTAGATCCCTATTGTTGAATTCTAATTTTAAAGCATTGTGATCTGAGTAGATAGCAGTATTTTGATATTTTTAAATTTATTGAAACTTTCTTTGTGGCCTAACATATGGTCCATTTTGGAGAATGTTACATGTGTACTGGAGAAGAATGTATATTGTGGTGTTGTTGGGTGACATGTTCTGTATATGTCTATAGGATCATAGGTTGTTTAGTTTGTGTCTTTGTTGAGTCTCCTTCTAGTTGTTCT
>NW_006930184.1:0-481 GCF_000298275.1 Orycteropus afer afer
CTTCTGTTCAGCTCTTTTATCTTGTCATTTCTTCTATTGGCTTTAGCTACTCTTTGCTCAATGGCAAGTTTCAGAATCTCTTCTGTCATCCATTTTGGTCTTTTATTTCTTTCTCATCATTTTATGGTCTCTTGTTTTCTTCATGAATGATGATCTTCATGTCACACACAATTCTTCTGGCTTTCAGTCACTGGTGTCAATGAAGCAAATCTATTCTTTAGCTGGTCTCTAAACTCAGGAATTATATATTCAAGGTCATATTTTGGCCCTCATGGACTTGTTTTAATTGTCTTCAACATTAAGTTGAACTTGCATATGAGCAGTTGATTGTCTGTTGCACAATCAGCTCCTAGACTTATTTTGGCTAAAGGTATTGAGCTTTTCCATGTCCTCTTGCCACAGATGTAGTCAATCTGATTCCTGTGTACTCCATCTAGTGCAGTCCACGTGTATAGCTGGCATTTGTGTTGCTGAAAAAAAA
>NW_006930184.1:2002-3168 GCF_000298275.1 Orycteropus afer afer
TCTACCAAACATTCAGAGAAGTAATCCTATTCAATCTATTCTAAAACATAGAAAAGAATGGAATCCTCCCTAATTCATTTTATGAAGCAAGCATAACCTTGATACCAAAGCCAGGCAAGGACATCACTCAAAAGGAAAGCTACAGACCAATATCACTCATGAATAAAGATGCAAAAATCTTCAATAAATTCCTAGCCAATAGAATCCAACAATATATCAAGAAAATAATTCATTATGACCAAGTGAGGTTCATATCAGGTATGCAAGGATGGTTCAAAATTAGAAAAACAATGAATGTCATCCATCACATAAATAAAACAAAGGAAAAGAACCACATGATCATATCAATCAATGCAGAAAAGGCATTTGACAAAATCTAACATCCATTCATTATCAAAACTCTCAGCAAAATAGGAAGAGAAGGGACCTTCCTCAACATAATAAAGGGCATCTACGCAAAACGAACAGGCAGCCTTATTCTCAATGGAGAGAGACTAAAACCATACCCCTTGAGAACAGGAACCAGACAAGGATTTGTCTGTGATAACCTCTATCACCACTTCTATTCAACATTGTATTGAAAGTCCTAGCCAGGGCAATAAGGCAAGAAAGATAAATCAAAGGCATCCAAATTGATAAGGAAGAAGTCAAACTACCACTATTTGCAGATGATATGATTTTATACCTAGAAAACCCAAGAGACTCAGTAAAAATCTAATGGAACTATATGAGAAATTTAGCATCGTGGCAGAATACAAGATCAACATCTAAAAATCAGTTGGATTCCTCTACACCAACAAAGAGATTCCTGAAAAAGAAATAAGGAGAACAATGCCATTTACAATAACCAAAACCAATCCCACTGCTATCGAGTCATATCTGACTCATGGCAATTCCTCCTTGGGTTTCTGAGGCGGTATCAATACTGATGTAGATTGGCTAACCTTCCTTTTGAGGAGTGGCTGGTGGGTTTGAACCATCAACCTTCTGGTTGGCAGTCAAACGCCTCAGGCACTATGCTACCAGAGCTCCTATACTTGGGAATAAATCTTACCAGGGACACAAAAGAAAACTATAAAAGACCCCTTCAAGAAACCGTAAGAGATCTACATAAATGGAAGAACATGCCATGCTAGTGGATAGGAAGATTGAACTTTAGGATACGG
>NW_006930184.1:4104-4702 GCF_000298275.1 Orycteropus afer afer
TCTCATACACTGCTGGTAGGACTGTAAAATGGTAAAACGACTGTGGAAAGCAGTATGATGATTCTTTAAAAAAACTGGAAATAGAAATATCATTTGACCCAGCTATTACATTATTAGGTATATATCCTAAAGAAGTGAGAGCTAGGACAAGAACAGATATATGTACACCCATGTTCATTGCAGCACTATTTAAAATAGCCAAAAGATGGGACCAACCTAGGTGCCCATCAACAGAAGAATGGATAACCCAACTATGGTACATACACACAATGGAATACTATGCAATGCTAAAGAATAATGTAGAATCTGCAAAACACTGCGTAATGTGGATGAACTTGGTGGACATTATGCTGGGTGAATAAGTCAATCACAGAACGGCAAATATTGTGTTAATCCGTTATTGTAAAAAGTCAAGGAAAGCTTTGTATATGGAAGGAAATGTTTTTTGTTGCTTACCATGGGTGGGATGGGGGGGAAGGAACACTGTTATATAGGTAGAGACAAGTATTGATTTGGGTGAAGTGAAGGGCAATGTACCAAATGTGAGTGATCAACACGGTGGCATTGAAGAAAAGGAAGACATAGAGAGGTACATGGG
>NW_006930185.1:0-962 GCF_000298275.1 Orycteropus afer afer
GAAATGATAACTCATTGTTTTTTTGATGTACATGTCTCTAATTACTAACAACTGTGATCATTCCTTTCATTGTGGGTTAGCTACTTTCTCTGGTGAAATGTCTGTTCGTGTCCTCTTCCCAATTTTAATAGGATTATTTGTCTCTTTCTTTTCTTTTCTTTTCTTTTTGCTAAGTCATTGAAGTTTTCTATAAATTTTTGAATTTAGCTCCTTGCTTTGTATGTTGGGTCAACATTTTTCCCCCAGTCTGTGAGTTCTCTTTTTATTCTTTTGAAGTGCTTACTTTTCTAATTTTAGGAGGTTCCAGTCATCTATTTTGTCTTCTGAGGTTTGTGCATTTTTACTTATAGTAGATAGTGCATTTTTACCCTGAATAAGGACCTCTAAGTCAGTCCTATTTTTAATTTGGTGATCTTTATGGTTTTAGGTTTTATATTCAGGTCTGTGATCCAACTTGAGTTTGTTTTTATATACAGTGTGGGATATGGACCCTATTTCATATTCCTGCAAGTAGATAATCAATATTGCAGGAACTATTTATTAAAGAGACAGTCCCTTCACCATAAAATGAGTTTTGGCCCTTTGTCAAAGATAAGCTGTCTATAAGTGGATGGTTTTACTTCTGGGTCTTCAATTCTATTCCATTGAACTATGAGTCTCTTGTTGTTCTATTACCAGGCTGTTTTAACTACCATGGCTGTATAAATAGGTTTTGAGATTGGGGACAGTGAGCACTCCTACTTTGTTCTTCTTTAGTAGTGCTTTACTTATCTAAGGTCTCTTTCCTTTCCATATGAAGGTGGTGATTCATTCCTCCATCTTTTCAAAGAAAGATGATTAAATCTGAATCAGAATGGCATTATATCTGGAAATAGCTTTTGGTATTATTGATTATTTTCATGATGTTAAATTTTTCTTTTCATGAGCATGGTATAGACATCAATTTAGGTAGGTCTCTTTCA
>NW_006930185.1:1972-3441 GCF_000298275.1 Orycteropus afer afer
CTGCTAGACAGGGACTGCATGGAGGACTGTGCACAGTGGCTGGGGAACAAATGGAGAAGGTGATGAGGAAGGAGGGTTGAACTGTGGACTTTTGCTGGTCCAGAGGGCACCACCATTTTGAAGGTTTAAAAAGCAGCTTGACTATTTTGGATATTTAAAGAGACAGTGCTCTTGCAGATTTCTGGGGCTTAAGAACACATTCTGCTTTCCAGCAACCCCAAGGACACTCAGTGTCTGCAAGAGTGAAAAGGTACAACATTCTTCTTGTTACTACACCCTACACACACTTGATGGATGGAGGTGTGGTCATCCCCCACTCCCACCTACCTTCTGGGCCTATAGGAACTCCATCAAAGTCTGTGTGCTCAGATGGACCCTGGGTGCCCTGCCCTGTCCTCCACTGATTTTTATTTTTTCTCTTTTTTTATTTGAATTTTTATTTTTATTTATTTATTTTCTGCTTTCTTTTCTCTAGTGATTAGTTTGCTGGTATTGGTCTGTTTTAAAACAACTAATATTATTAACAGTTTTGGCCTTTTTATTATTATTCTTAATCATCCCCTACCAGGTCCTAGTTTTCAGCATTTTTTCTTTCCTCTGTGCCTGGTTGAAATTTTTTTTTTCCAAATTTAAGGTTGTTTTTTTTCCACCCTTTTTTCTCATGATTAAACCTGTACCTTGTTTTTCTTTTTTCATTATGCCCATTTTTCTCTTCATTTATTTTTCTCCTTCCCTACTTTTTTTTTTTTTTTTCCCTTAATGCCATATCCCAAGATATTGCAATTTTTCTTGTTTTTTCTTCTTTTTTTCCCCTGTTTTCTTTCTTTGGTTACTGTTCCTGTGTGATTACATGGTGTGTTTTTTGTCTATGGGCTTTTAGTTTTTTGAAGATTATTCAATTGTAATTTGTATCTAACTGAATGGGAGACAACAACAGTCCCCATTAAACACAACTACACCCACACCTCCTGCAACTTCACTTACTGAGTGAGAGTCACTTCCTCCTTCTCCACCAATGGGCCAATGATATAAAACCACCAAGAAGAGCCTGCTCTTCACAAACAGTTAAAGAGATATAAATACAACAATGTCATGATGCTTGGAAACAGACAATCATAGTCCACACAAAGAGGCAATAAAGTAGTAGAAAAAAGGGAGCAGGATACAGACCCAGAACACATCCCTGAGAAAGAAGCAGCATTGGAACTCTGTGATAAGGTATTCAAAAGAATTATCTTTAGGTATCTTCAAAGGATTGAGAGACAGACCAAAGAAAACACAGAAAAAAACTTAGAAAAATTTTGCAAGAAAATACAAGAATAAAATGAAAAAATAAAGAAAAAATTAGAAATGATTCTAAATCTACAGATAGAAATCCAAAAGAATAATACTAAATTGTCAAAAATAGATAACACCTTGGAATGGCAAAGGAGAAGAATTGATGTGATGGAAGACAGAATTAATGAGAT
>NW_006930185.1:3956-4582 GCF_000298275.1 Orycteropus afer afer
TCAACCAAGAATTATATACCCGGCAAAATTGTCCCTCAAATATGATGGTGAAATTAGGAGATTTCCAGATAAGCAGAAATTAAGGGAATTTGTTATAACCAGACCAAATTTACAAGAGGTGCTAAAGGGAGTCCTTTGAACAGAGAACCAAAAATAGGAAATAATAACTGACCATTAATACACAAGATAACTTAACCCAAAAACCACAGCTATGGACATATCCAAAGTAAAATGAGCTTACAAGATTTTAAACAGAGAAACAGAGACATCAATTGGCAAGTGAGGACAACTACAGACAGAAAGAGGGAAAAGACTATATAGTCACAGAACTTCTAAATGGTGAGGAAGTTAAGAAAGTTGCAAGATGGTATGGACTGTTCTTAAACTGGGGATAAAATTATAAATCACAAGGTAACCTCAAAGAAAAATGATAAACCTTCACATCACAATAAAAAGAGGACAAGCACAAATATTCAATGTATACTAAAACAACAGCAACAAAGGAAATGATAACATGATTCATAAACATATGAGCTCAGCACAGAAAATAATATGGAACAAAGAAACCAGAGACACCATGAAAAAACACATACCAAAATGACAGCAACCAAATCATATTTGTCAAT
>NW_006930186.1:0-1370 GCF_000298275.1 Orycteropus afer afer
CTAGATGCAAAAATTGGGCTCTCCTCATCCAGAGCAAAGAAGAATGAAGAAAACCAAAAACACATGGAAACAATTAGTTCAAGATATTGGTACACCATGTGATCCTCAGCCTATATGACCATGAGACTAGTGGAATTAGATGGTGCCCAGCTACCACTCTCAACCACTCAGAGGGGAATCAGTACAGGAGATCCTGGATAGAGTGGGAGCACAAGGTAGAACAAAACTCAAAGTCATAAAAAAAAAAAAAAAAAAACAGGTTTACTGCTCTGATACAGCTTGGTGAGACCCCTAGACTATGACCCCTAGACATCCTTCAGGTCTGGAATTGAACTCACTCCTGTGGCTTCCAGCCAAACAATAGACAAGTATATGGGGTGAACATTTACATCAGGTAGATATACTACTGGGAGCAATCAATCATAGGAGAACAGAAAGGCAGTGTTTGCACAGGGAGACAGCTTGGGGGGTGGGAGTGCATGAGAAGCAAAGACACAGGAAGAGGTAACTACAAGGAGGAAGTGGGAAGAGAGCTGTTAAATTGTGTTGAATTGTAGTCAGTGTCATGAGACAAAATGTGTATGAACTGCTGTATGGAAAATGAATCTGCTCTGTAAATTTTCATCCAAATCACAATAAAAATAAAATTAAATAATAAACAGATAAATATCCAAAATGACCAAACCACTTGTAAACATTCAAAATGGCTGTGCCCTTGGGACAGCCAAAAGTTCAGAGCTCAGTTTGTCTCCTTCTTTACTGTTCCCCTTTTTAGCCATTAGCCACTGGTGCAGCAGTCCATGGAGCCCTTGGTGAGTAGGGCCAATTTTTAGGTTAATTCTCAAGTCCTAACACCACTTGGAAATATTCAAACTATCCAGCTGACAGTCTGCAGCTCTGTTTGTCTTCTTATTCACTGTTTTCATTCAGGTTCTTCTACTGTTATTGTCGTAGTTAAGTGCCATCAAGTCGCTTCTGACTCATAGCGACCCCATGCACAGCAGAATGAAACACTGCCCGATCCTGTGCCAGCTCCATGAGCCTTGCTATACTTGAGCCCATTGTCTCAGTCACCATGTTAATCCATCTTGTCAAAGGTCTTCCCCTGTTTCGTCGACCCTCCACCTTACCAAGCATGACATCCTTCTCCAGGGAATGGTCCTCTCTGACAATATGACCAAAGTAGGTGAGAGGAAGTCTGGACATCCTAGCTTCCAAGGAGCATCTTGGCTGCACTTCTTCCAGGACAGATCTGTTAGTTCTTTCAGCAGTCCACGGTACCTTCAGCATTCTTCACCAGCACCACAACTCAAAAGCATCAACTCTTCTTTGCTCTTCCTTATTCATTGTTCAGCTCTCACATGCATATG
>NW_006930186.1:3305-4552 GCF_000298275.1 Orycteropus afer afer
CTTTATAAATCCAATCTTTGAACATTTGAGAGTAAAGATCTGAGAATAGCATCAGCAAATTACATGCTGTAACCTTGTATGTAGTACATATTACTAACGATAATATGTGGGGAAAAAAGAAGATTATCCTAAGTGTGTTTCTTTGTAAATTGAATATGCCATAAATTGGGGACTACCTGTATTCCATTGTGTTAGGATTGCCTCCTTTCTGAGGGCATGATATTCTGGCAGAGGTTGCATATCAAGTTTCCAAGCACCTTAGTATGATCAAGCTTGTCAAATCCTTTTTTTATATGTATGAGTAATCTTAATAGTGTTGAATTACAGTAACAGACTTTATTAGTTATCCATTGCTGCATAACAAATTACCTCAAAACTAGAGGCTTAAACCAACACACAATTTATTTTCTCACATCTTCTGTGGATCACATGCTTAGCTGGACGCTCTGCTGTGAGGTTTCTCACAAGCTGCAGTCACACTGTTGAATGGTGTGTAGTCATCACAAGAATTTACTAGGAAAGGATCCTCTTCCAAGCTCACATGGCTGTTGGCAGGCTTCAGTTTCACACAGGTTGTTGGACCAAGACACTCAGTTTCTCTCTAACAGTTGGCCAGAGACCAACTTCAGTTCCTTGCTACATAAGATTCTCCAATGTGGCAGCTTGCTTCACCGAAGCGGGCAAGCTGAGAAGGCAATAGAGAGATTCTGCCCAACTGGAAGTTACATTTTTTGTTACCTAATCATAGATGGGACATTCATCACATCCCCTGTGTTCTATTGGTTAGAAGTATGTCAGCCAAAAGGAGGGGATACACAAGAGAAAATAACAGGAGATAGAGATTTTAGGGAGCAGTCTTAGAAGTTGGCTGACCACACAGAACCATCAAAACCAAGTTTGATCTACTCAATATACTCTCCTACTCACCATAAGAAGGTAGATGAACATGGGCCTCAGGTGTATCAGTTTCCTGCTATAACAAAATAGTACCAATTGGGTGACTTGTAAGAAAAGAAATTTACTGTCTCACAGTTCTGGAAGCTAATAGTCCAACTTCTGGGTGTCAGCAGGGTCATATTATCTCTGAAGACTCCATGGAAAGTCTTTCTTATCTCTCCCAGCTTCTGGTAATCACAGGTGAACCTTGGATGGAGAATTACTCCATCTCTGCTTCCACTGTCACAAGGACACCTTTCCTCTGTGAGTCTTTCTCTGTGTCTATTCTTCTCTTTCACAAGACACTAATT
>NW_006930187.1:0-4565 GCF_000298275.1 Orycteropus afer afer
GGCTGATTGCTCTTCTCTTTGGCTTCCTGGGTTTTATCCCTTTCTCCTGCTCTTCCGGCCTGCTACTCTGTGCTACAACCGTGCTTACCTTGCTCCCGGAGACCCAGTCCCTCTCGGGAGGGTAACAAGGGAAAGTGTTCAGTGAGATCAGTGAGTAAGCACAAGCCCGCCCATGCTTACCTCGCTCCCGGGGACTAAGCAGAAGCCCGCCCGTGCTTACCTTGCTCCCGCAGACCCAGTCCCTCTCGGGAGGGTAACAAGGGAAAGTGTTCAGTGCAGATCAGTGAGTAAGCACAAGCCCGCCCATGCTTACCTCGCTCCCGGGGACTAAGCACAAGCCCGCCCATGCTTACCTTGCTCCCGGAGACCCGGTATTTTAAAAATACCTTCAGCCATATAAAACTTTTCTCTTAATTATCCATTGATTTTGCCTCGTGTCTTCTCTTTTCCCATCCCTGGTAACCACCAAAGAAAATTTTCTACAAGATATAAAATTTTTTCCTGACTTTTTACAATGATGGGCTTATACAATATTTATCATTCTCTTGATTGAGTTATTTCACTCAGCATAATGTCCTCGAAGTTCATCTACATTATGGGGTGATTATCTGATTCTTCATTATTCTTTAATTTTGCATTGTATTCTATTGTGTTTTTGTACCATAGTTTGGTTATCCATTCATCTGTTGATGGGCACATAGATTGTTTCCATCTTTTTGTTATTATAAAGAACATTGGGGTGAACATGGGTGTTCTCATATCTATTCATGTCCTGGATATCACTAGTTTAGGATATATTCCTAGTAATGGAATTGCTGGATCAAATGATATTTCTATTTCCAACTTCTTAAGGAGCACCTTACCATTTTCCACAGTGGTTTTACCATTTTACAGTCCCATGAGCAGTGTATGAGAGTTCCAATCTTTGCAAGCCCTTGCTGGCATTTGTTGTTTTCTGTCCTGTTGAACTTTGCTGTAATTGCTGGTGTGAGATAATATCTCAATTATATCATCTAATGACTAATGATCACAAGCATTTATTCATGCGTTTTTTGGCTGCCTGAATATCTTCTTTGGTGAGTATCTGTTCATATCCATTCTCCATTTTTGAATTGCACTGCTTGTCTTTTTGATGTTGAGGTGTGGAAGTTTTCAATAAGTCTTAGAGATAAGTTCTTTGTTGAATATGTCATTGCCAAATATTTTTTTCCCATTCTGTAGGCTCCCTTTTTGCTCTTTTGGAGAAGACCTTTGATGGACATAAGAACTTAATTTTTAGAAGATTCCAGCCACCTAGTTTCTCTTTTGCTCTTTGCCATGTTGGGTTTTGCTTGATAGTCTGTTTATCTATAAATTCAGGCCCCTAAGTTTGCCCCTATTTTATCTTTGATGAACTTTATAGTGTTGAGTTTTACACCTAAGTCTTTGAACTATCTTGAAATAATTTTGTGTAGGGTATGAGGTATGGATCTTGTTTCAGTTTTCTACAAATGGATATCTTGTTTTGCCAGCACCATTTTTTTTTTTTTTTTTTTTTAAGAGACTATCACTTCCCCTTTGAATGAGATTTGGCCCTTTTTCAAAGATCAACTGTCCCTAAATGGATGGATCTATTTCTGGACTTTCAATTCTGTTCCACTGGTCCATGTGCCTATCATTGTACCAATAATAGGCTGCTTTGACTACTGTGGCTTTATAGCTGGTTTTGAGATTCAGGAGTATGAGACCTCCTTTTTTGTTTTACTTCTTCGGTAGTGCTTTTCTTATCTATGCTCTCTTTCCTTTCTCCACGTAATTTGTGATTATTTTCCATGTCCTTAAAGAATGTTTATGGAATTTGGATTGGTATTACATTGAATCTATAGATTGCTTTTAGTAATAATGACATTTTCACAATGTTCTTTCTTCGTATCCATGGGCATGGGGTATTCTTCCATTTATGTAGGCTTCTTCTAGTTTCTCATAGTAGTTTTTAGTAGTTTTCTTTGTAGATAACTTTTGTGTCTCTGGTAAGATTTATTTCCAAGTATTTCATCTTTTTTGGTAGCTATTGTAAATGGGACTGTTTTCCTTATTTCCTTTTCACAGATCTCTTTGATGATATGTTTCTGTTGTTGTTGTTCGGTGCCATTGAATCATCTCTGACTCATAGAGACCCCATGTACAACAGAACAAAACATTGCCCAGTCCTGTGCCAGCCTCACAATCCTTGCTACACCTGATCCCATCACTGCAGCCACTCTGTCAATCCATCTTGTTGAGGGCCTTCCTCTTTTTCATTGACACTCCACTTTACCAAGCATGATATCATACTGCAGGGAATGGTCCCTTCTGATAAAATGACCGAAGTAGTTGAGATGATGTCTAGCCATTCTTACTTCCAAGGAGCATTCCGGCTGTACTTCCTCCAGGATAGATCTAATGTTGTAGAGGAATCCAACTGATTTTTGTACGTTGATCCTGTATCCTGCCACTTTGCTGAACTTTTCAATAAGTAGTAGTAGTATTCTTACTCAGTCTCTAGAGTTTTCTATTTATAAGGTCTCAAATAGTTTTATTTCTTCTTTGCAATTAGGATGCCTTTATATGTTTTTCTTGTCTAACTGCTCTGCTTAGTACTTCCAGTACAATGTTGAATAGAAGTGGTCATAGAGGGCATCCTTGTTGGCTTCATGTTTGCAAGAGGAATGCTTTGAGTTTCTCACTTTTGAGAATAATATTGGTTTTGCATATATGCCCTTTATTGTATCGAGGGATTTCCCTTCTATTCCTATTTTTCTGAGAATTTTTATGAGGATTGAGTGCTCGATTTTATAAAATTCCTTTTCTGCATTGTTTGATATGATCAAGTGTTTCTTTTCCTTTGTTTTCCTTATGTGGTGAATTATATTGATTTTTTTTTTCTAATGTTGAACCATCACAAGTTGTTAATGAACCTTTCTCTAATCCTGAAGCTGCATTCTTCTTCATAAAACAATTTCTAAGTTTATTTGTGCAGCATATAGATTAAATATATTTAGTGAATACAAGCCTTACACACACCTTTCTTGTTTTTAAATCACATAGGATCCCCTTATTTTGCTTGAAGTACTGCCTCTTTATCTGTTTACAGGCCTTGCATGAGCAAAATTCTGTGTTCTGGAATTCCTTTTCTTCACATTATCTAAGTATTTTTTATAAACCACACAGTTACATGTCTTTGCATGATCAATAAACCACAGGTAAATGGCATTCTAGTACTTTTTTCTTTCAGCCAAGATCCATCTGACATCAGCAATGATATCTATCATTCTACACGCTCTTCTGATTCTGTTTTTTCCACATACCATCTTCTTTGTCAGGGATGTCTCTACAGTCTTTTCTCTGTTATGGCTTCATTGTTGTTGTTGTTGTTAGGTGCCATCGAGTCAGCTTCAACTCATAATGACTCTATATGCAACAAGACAAAACATTGCCCACTCCTGCCCCAGCCTCACAATCCTTCTGGTACCTGAGCCCATCATTGCGGCGCTGTGTCAATTCCTGTCATTTGGGGCCCTCCCCTTTTTCACTGACCCTCAACTTTACCAAGTATGATATCCTCCTTCAGGGACTGATCCTTTCTGACAACATGACCAAAGTAGGTGAGACCAAGTCTGACCATTTTTGCTTTCAAGGAGCATTCCAGCTGCACTGGTTCCAGGACAGATTTGTTCTTTCTTCTGGCAGTCCATGGCACTTTCGGTGTTCTTCACCAACACCACAACTCAAAAACATCAACTCTTCTTTGGTCTTCGCTACTACAGTCTGCAGTACTAATTACATCTCAATATAAAGAAAATGAAAATCCTCACAATTGTACCAATAAGTAGCATCGTGATATATAAAGAAAAGATTGAAGTTAAAGATTTCATATTGCTTGGTTCCAAAATCAACATCAATGGAAGCAGTAGTAAAGAAATCAGACTACATATTCTATTGGACAAATCTGCTGCAAAAGACCTCTTTCAAGTGCTAAAGAAAAAAAAAAAAAAAAAAGCTCTGTGAAGACTAAGGTTTGCCTAACCCAAGCCATGGTATTTTCAATTACCTCATGTGCATGTGAAAGATGCACCTTAGTCTTAGTGTTAACTAGTACATTTAGCTATAATTCAGTTTTCATTTTCTCTAGGAAATCTTTCATTACCTCTCTAATGGGATTAACCTCATCCAACTGAATGCTGCCTAAAATGTTGTTCCTTATCTGTGTATGGGAAACACATATTCTATATTTATTAGGTAACTTTATTCTTTAGAATTGAGATTAGTCATGGATTCTCTCATCTTATAATCCATTCAGTAGATTAATGATTAAATAATCAATCATCATGTCTGAGTGCTGTCAGCGGAAGTTTGTTCCTAAAAGCAACAATAAAAATTATATTTAAGAGAGAGGTGGGGCAAGATGGCGGACTAGGCAGAAGGATTGCACAGACCCTCTTCAACAAAAAAAAGGGAAACCAATTAACACAGACACAGAAGATAATCTTGGACCCCTGAGCCTTGAATGAAAGGATGCAGAATTGGACTAAACCCCAACTAGCAGA
>NW_006930188.1:0-2046 GCF_000298275.1 Orycteropus afer afer
CATTGGCAAAAACAAGGCTCCAGGAATTCATGGAATACCCATTGAGATGTTTCAACAAATAGATGCAGTGCCATAGGCACTTAGCTATTTATGCCAAGAAATTTGGAAGACGCTTACCTGGCCAACTGAATGGAAGAGATCCCTATTTGTGCCCATTCCAAAGAAAGATGACCCAACAGAATGTGGAAAGTATTGAACAATATCATTAATATCACACACAGGTAAAATTCTGCTAAAGATAATTCAAAAATGGTTGCAACAATATATTGACAGGGAACTTCCAGAAATGCAAACTGGATTCAGAAAAGGGCAGGGAATAAAGAATATCAATGCTCATGATAAATGGATCTTAGAGAAAAGCAAAGAATACCAAAAATATATTTTTGGAAAGATGTTTACCTGTGTTTTATTGATTATGCAAAGATATTCGACTGTGTAGATCATGACAAATTATGGAAACATTGCAAAGAATGGGAATTCCAGAGCAATTAGTTGTGCTCCTGAGGAACTTGTACATAGACCAAGAGGCAGTCATTTGAACAGAACAAGGGGATACTGCATGGTTCAAAATCAGAAAGGGCATGCATTGGGGTTGTATCCTTTCACCATACTTACTCAATCTGTATGCTGAGGAAATGATCCAAGAACCTGGATGATATGAAGAAGAATGTGACATCAGAATTGGAGGAAGACTTATTAACAATGTGCAAAACAATGTGGTAAAACCTTGCTTGCTGAAAGTTAATATGACTTGAAGCACTTATGATGAAGGTAAAGAGTATAGTCTGCAGTATGGATTACACCTCAACATGAAGAAAACAAAAATCCTCTCAACTGGACCAATAAATGGCATTATGATAAAGGGACAAAAGATGGAAGTTGTCAAAGATTTCATATTACTTGGATCCACACTCAACACCCATTGGAAGCAGCAGTCAAGAAATCAGATGTCATATCGTTGCACACCCATGATCATCGCAGCACTATTTACAATAGCTAAAAGATGAAAACAACCTAGGTGTCCATCAACTGAGGAATGGATATCCAAACTATGGTATATACACATAACGGAATACTATGCAACCCTAAAGAATAATGTAGAATCTGCAAAACACTGCATAACGTGGATGAACTTGGAGGACATTATGCTGAGTGAAATAAGTCAGTCACAAAGGACAAATATTGTATTAGTCCGTTATTGTAAAAGTCAAGAAATTGTTTATCTATAGAAGGACATTTTCTTTGTTGGTTACCAGGAATGGGAGGGCAGGGGAGGGAAGGGAATACTGTTAGATAGCTAGAGATAAGTTTTGATTTGGGTAAAGAGAAGGGCAATGTACCAAATGTGAGTGATCAATATAGTGGCACTGAGGAAGAGAAAGACAGAGAGAGGTACATGGAAAGTACAGACAACAAAGATGAACCCTTTTGCCCACATAGTATAGCATGGTCAGTGAAGGCAAACACGGGTATATGGGTGGATAGATGGGTGGACAGCCTGAACTATTAGGTATATCTATGAAGTGGGGAGTGTACCCAAGAACATGTACAGGGTTGACAGACAATGGTCCTATAACTTTATGTGTATGATCTGAATTCTCAGGTGTATAGTGGAGCTGACAAGGGATAAGGTTGTAGTTACTGCTTGGTCAGAGCCAGCTACCCAGAGGGACCAAGTGGTTGAACCTGTGGGCTCAGGACCATAGTCGCAGAGGACATCAAGCTCAATTGGCATCACATACTACATAAAACATTGTTCCACCTCCTACTGTGGCGAGTAGTGACTGGGATCTTAAAAGCTTGCAAGCTGCCATCTAGATGCAACGATAGGTCTCTCCTTGTCCAGAGCCAAGAATAATGAAGAAAACCAAAAATCATGGAAACAATTAGTCCTAACGACTGGTACACCATCCGATCTGCAGCCTATATGACTATGGTGCCCGGCTACTATTGTCAACCACTTGGAAGAGGATCTATGTAGGAGATGCTGGATAGACATGGAGAACAATGTGGAACAAAACTCAAAATCATTTGGAAAAAAAAAGG
>NW_006930188.1:2478-4639 GCF_000298275.1 Orycteropus afer afer
AAAAAAAAAAAAAAAAAAGGAAAGCTGTGAAACTGAAAAAAAAATATCAGATGTCATATTGTACTGGGCAAATCTGCTGCAAAAGACCTCCCCCCAAACACACACACACACACTTTAAGGTATCGAATAGCAAAGATGTTACTTTGAAAACTAAGATACACCTAACCCAAGCCATAGTATTTTCAGTCGCCTCATATGTGTGTAAAAACTGGACCATGAATAATGAAGACTGAAGAAGAGTTAATACCTTTGAATTGTGGTGTTGGTGAAGAACACTGAAAATACCATGGACTACCAGAAGAGCAAACAAATCTGTCCTGGATGAAGTGCAGCTAGAATGCTCCTTAGAAGCAGGAATGGCCAGACTTCGTCTTACCTACTTTAGTCATGTTGTCAAAAGGGACCATTCCCTGGAGAACGATATCATGTTTGGTAAAGTGGAGGGCAGGACCCTCAACAAGATGGACTGACACAGTAGCTGCAACGATGGGCTCAAGTACAGCAAGGATAGCGAAGATAGCGTAGGATTGGGCAATGTTTAGTTCTGTTGTACAAAGGGTCACTACGAGTCAGAATCAACTCAATGACACCCAACAACAACATGCTAGATCACATGATTATCTGATTCAAAATGGCCAATACAATTACATTTTAGCTCACTAATGCCTGGAATATCAATCTTCATATGTTTCATTTTACTTTTGACAACTTCTAATTTTCTTAGATTCATACTTTGTACATTCCAAATTCTGATTATTAATGGATGTTTGTAGCTGTTCTCATTTTGAGTCATGTCACAACAGCAAATGAAGGTCCCAAAAGCTTTTACTCACTACATGCCATTAAAGCTGACTCTACTTTGAGGCAGCACTCTTCCCCAGTCATATTTTGAGTGCCTTCCCACCTGAGGGGCTCATCTCTGGCACTAGATGTGACAAAGTTTCCCTACTACTCATACAAGTTTTTCAGTGGGCAATTTTTTCAGAAGTGGACCTGACCACATCCTTCTTCCTAGGCTGTTGTGGTCTGGAAGCTCCCCTGAAACCTGTCCACCGTGGGTGACCCTGCTGGTATTTGAAATACCAGTGTCATAGCTTCCAGCATCACAGCCACAAGCAAACCACCACAGTAAGACAAACTGACAGATGAGTGGTGGATATTAATGTTATTGTTAGAGAATTTCTGCATTCTGTTGGATCACCTTTCTTTGGAATAAACAGGAATGCGGATCTCTTCCAGTTGGTTTGCCAGGTAGATGTCTTCCAAATTTCTTGGCCTAGACAAGTGAGCGCTTCCAGCGTTGCATCCATTTGTTGAAACATCTAAACTGGTATTCCGTCAATTCTTAGAGCCTTGTTTTTTGCCATTGCCTTCAGTGCAGCTTGGATTTCTGCTTTCAGTACCACTGGTTCTTGATCATAAACTACCTTCTGATATGGTTGAATGTTGATCAGTTCTTTTTGGTACATGGTTCTGTGTATTCCTTCTATCTTTTTTTGTTCCTTCCTGTGTTGTTCAATATTTTGCCCATACCTCTGCCATTGAGTTGATTCTGACTCATAGCAACCCGATCTTGTTGTTGTTAGGTGCCACTGAGTTGGCCCTGACTCATAGCAACCCTATGTACCACAGAACAAAACACTGCTCAGTCCTGCACCAGCCTCACAATCCTTGCTAAGCAACCCTATAGGACAGAATAAAACTGCCCCATAGGGTTTCCAAGGCTGTAAATTTTTATGGAAGAGTGGCTTCATCTTTCTCCTACAAAGCAGCTGTTGGAACTACTGACCTTTTGGTTAGTAGCTAAATGCCTTAACGTTGTACCACCAGAGCTCCTGATTTTGCCCCTAGAATCCTTCAGTATTGCAACTTGAGGCTCATTATTTTTCTTCAGTTGTTACAGCTTGAGAAACACCAAACATGTTCTTTCCTTTTGTTTTTCTAACACCAGGTCTTTACACATTTCATTATAATATTTTACTCTGTGTTCTTGAGCCACCCTTTGAAATCTTCCGTTCAGCTCTTTTACTTAATTCTTTCATTTACTTTAGCTACTTTATGTTCAAGAGCAAATTTCACAGTCTCTTCTGACATCCATTTTAATATTTTCTTTCTTTCCTATCTTTTTTTTTTTTTTTTATTAGGATTTGGGTGAAGATTT
>NW_006930189.1:0-2683 GCF_000298275.1 Orycteropus afer afer
CATCCTTACTTGTGAGTTGTACACCATTTTTGTTCCCTAGAGGCCACTGTTGATATTCTGACATATCTTATTTATAGAGCCTTGGTGTCAGGTGGTTGTCGGTCCTGCAGTAGTTACCTTTCAGGAGTGGTTGCCATCACTAAAGCATTGTTCTCTCACCTCTACGAGGGCTTTTGCTCTGATGTCTCACTGGGATTTTGTTAATCATAGAGGTATTGACCCTGACCATGTGGTAAACCAAGAGATTGGAGGTGCCCAATATTGCACGCCCTAATCCAACCTCAAATACAGCTCATTACGTGGAGAATTGGTTACTGCTGGAAGCAGTTGTGTGTTTCCTGCCACATTCACTGAAGCCTGGGCTTCCCAGTCTGAGCCACATCCCCCGACATGTCTGGTGGTTCTTGTTGCTCTTTCAGGCTATAACCCTTCTCTGTGCCACATCCAGAGAAACAGTGGATCGGAAACATTTTTATTTTTTTACCTGAACCCGAGGTCTGCTGTGTTGCCTGTTGACACAGGGATGGTCTCACTTTCCCTGCAGACCTTGTGCTCGTCAACCTGAGCTACCAGCAGCTGCCTGCCATAAGAGATGCCTCTAGCTCATGTGGACCAGGAACAGGAGGCAGAACTGAAGCCCAAGATCGAGAAGCCTTCTCGCATCCCCTAGCTAGCACTTTCAAGTTGGACTAATTCTTGTCTCAAAATTGTGAGAGGACAGATTCCTGTTTGAAGAACTATTCCCTATTGGTATTGTATTAGAGCAGCACTACAGAACCAATACACTGCTCTAGAGGCAGAGGCAGAGGCAACCCCAGCACCTCCTTCAGCATCCGTGTAAACTACACTAAGCTTTAGCACATGATGTGCCTTTCCCTGACCTGAGATGGGAGCTATGGGTCTTGTGTCACGATATCTGGTTTGTCATTAATTTTGCGTTAAATCCAAGTGCAGCTTACGTTGACTTTTCTGGTTTAAGTTTCCTTGATTGTTGAGTCCAATACTGGGTTTTAATCTGACATACAATGATTTTCCTTTTTTGAATGATTGTCAACTATACCGTTTGTTGCCTTTAACTACCATCAGAAGGCTGGCAGCCAATGGCATGTTTACTAGCAGAGCAAGGACATCGGGCCAGACAGAACCTTGGTAGTCAAGAATTTACCTCTCTCCCCTATGCCACCTGCAGCCCCGGTATACCCATACTTCACTGTGTGTCGGTGGATTTACCTACTCTGGATTTTTCAATTAAATGGCATCTTATAGTACGTGGCTTTTAGTGTCTGACACCTGTCAGTTAGTCATCGATATTTCTGATGCTCATCAATGTGGACCGTGTTTTACTCAGAAATTCCTTTCGGTGAGTGAAAGGTATCACAGGTATGCTGTATTGGGTTGACTTCATCATTTCCGGAAGACATTTGGAATGTTTGCATCATTTGACTTCTGTGGATGTTTCTGTGATGAGCATTTCAGCCCATGTGTTTGTCTGAGTGCTTGTGGTCGTGAAAATTGGCAGAGGTGAAAGGACAACTGAGAAGAAAATTCAAGTATAAGGAATGTGTGTTGGGTGAGATCAAGAAGCAGGAAAGTGATGGGAGGTGAAGAGGCGGGAAAGGGCTGGAGAACTCCCAGGTGCAGGTGAAAGGAGTCAGGAGGGTCAGGAGTTAGCACTGGTGTTGTGAGTTAGGAGGTAGAGAGAGAAGTGATGAGACCCTGTAAAATGAGAGAGAAGGTAATAGGGCGAGGGATGACAAGGAGTGGGTAATGAGAGTTCCCAACAACAACAACAACCACCTTTTATACACCTAACCCCTGCAGAAACCTATGTCTCAGAGGCTATGCTCCTCCACCAGGTTGCACTTGAGTGGCCGAGAAACACTCGTTGACTTGTCCAGGGTGATAAAATTGTGAAGCCGGAGGATCCATGTGTGAAGCCATCTCAGTGTCCTGAAAGTTGTGGACTTGGCTGAACCCAGGCCTTCACCGCCTCCTGTGGACTGGGGTGGATTTCTGTCACTGTGTCCGGGTACGGATGGGATGCTCGGAGAGCTGTGAATTTGGCAATGCAATGGGATTTTTAGGGTTGATTTCCATCAGGGGAGGGCACAAGTCAGGTATGCAGAGTATGACGTCCCTTCCTTCACAATGGAGGCCAATAGAACTTGGGGCAAGTATCACTGGGCAAGCATGTGCTGGCAGCGCACGGCCTGGCTCATTTCACTGAAGGCATTTGGTGAACAACATGTATCCCTGTTTTCTCTGGAATTCACGAGTTGGACCCTTTCAAGTTGGTGCAGAGGGCCTCCGCACTCACCCCGAAGTCTCTGGCCGCAATCCGCCAAAAGGAAGTTGAAGTTACTACGAGGTGTCGTGAGTCAGTGTGAGTCAGGCCAGGCCACCGCTCTGATCCCTCCTAGACAGCCCCAAACCACTCCTCATGGGTACACCAGACCTTGTCCTCGTGGGACACAAGATGACGGGCCGGGAAGAAGGCAGGATAGAAGTGACAAGGCCAAATGTTCCACTGATGAGGCAGGGTCACCTTGGGACTAACAGAGGGGATCCGGAAGGAAGGTGTCAGGTGATCGATAAAGACTCGATAGGGGTAGGTGTAGAAGAAGATGAAGGCAGTGGTGAGCCTGCTAGCTAGTAGTTGTTGAGGGCATTCTGTGGCTTCATC
>NW_006930189.1:3008-4440 GCF_000298275.1 Orycteropus afer afer
TGATTAAGCTCTCCCCTGCCCTGTGCACTTTGAGATAGGAGAGGGCTGGTAGAATGTGTTTAGCCACGGCTGAGTGGACTTTTCGAGGTTTGGATTATCTGGCCTCTGTCTCATGCTGCCCATAATCTTCATTTGCTTCCAGTGGGAATTTTCTTTCCACCTGTGCGTCTTAAAGGGGACACAATTTCCTGCTCCTGATATGGCCATGTGAGTAGGGTTCTGAGAACAGCTAGCAGTTAACCCATAAAGCAGAATGTCATGTTGCACACCCAACACCCTGCACATGGTGACGGACAGAGAACTGAAACCTCCTCTAATGGACAATATGGTGTCAGGATCAGATAGGCAGAAAGGGGAGGCCTCAAACTCAAAGGGCCCTGGATACCTCCAGAGATGGCCGCTGTTCACTGTATCTTTAGGACTTCAGATAGGAGATAGACAAGGAGATGGGGGACGGTAGTCATGCCTCCTTCTCTCCTTAGGAAGAGTTCACGAAGGATAGGCCCAGTCTTATGGTGAGTGCATGTTCAGAGGGGTCTCAAATCGCAGAACTCCAGGTGGCCAGAGAGTTCTCTGGGTCATAGGCAACTCGCTGAAGACCCCACTGAGATCCCTCCTAGGGTTTTCTCCCTTTAAGGACCCTCTTCCAACCCTATGGAATCCTATCTCAAAACCCTTTCCTCTACTCGAACCCCCACTCCAGCCTTGGCCCCGAGCCATGTGTTTCTTCCAATACTTCCATCACTATCAGATGGGAAGCCTTTGGACCTCTGTCCGTTTTTGTTCACCATTTTCTACTCTTGCATTTAGCCAACTCTGTTTAGTGTTTTCACTCTGGACACTAGATATCTCATCTGGCAGTTGGCTTGATACATTCACACTTGTTTGCAGATCCACACATCCTTACTTGTGAGTTGTACACCATTTTTATTTCCTAGAGTCCACTGGTGATATTCTGATATAAATAATTTACAGAGTGTTGGTGTCAGGTGGTTGTCGGTCCTGCAGTAGTTAGCTTTCAGGAGTGGTTGCCATCACTAAAGCATTGTTCTCTCACCTCTATGAGGGCTTTAGCCCTGAGGTCTCACTGGGCTTTTGTTAATCATAGAGGTATTGACCCTGACCATGTGGTAAACCAAAAGAATGGAGGTGCCCAATATTGCACTCCCTAATCCAACCTCAAAAACTGCTCATTACATGGAGAATTGGTTACTGTTGGAAGCAGTTGTGTGTCTCCTCCCACATTCACTGAAGCCTGGGCCTCCCAGTCGGAGCCACATCCCCCGACATGTCTTGTGGTTCTTGTTGCTGTTTCAGACTATGACCCTTCTCTGTGCCACATCAAGAGAAACAGTGGTTCTGAAACATTTTTATTTTTTTACCAGAACCCGAGGTCTGCTGTGTTGCCTGTTGACAAAGGCATGGTCCCGCT
>NW_006930190.1:0-1454 GCF_000298275.1 Orycteropus afer afer
TGATGATGAATGCCACACCATTCCTCTTCAATTTTTCATTCCCAGCATAGTAGATCACGTGGTTGTCTGATTCAAAATGTCCAAAACCCGTCCATTTCAGCTCACTAATGCCTACAATATCAATCTTTATGCATTCCATTTCATTTTTGACAACTTCCAATTTTCCTAGATTCATACTTCATACATTCCATGATCCGATTATTAATGAATGTTTGCAGCTGTTTCTCCTCAATTTGAGTTGTGCCATGTCAGCACGTGGAGGTCCTGAAAGACTTACTTTATCCATATCTTCGAGGTTGGTTCTACTCTGATGAGGCAGCTCTTTCCCAGTACTATTTTGAGTGCCTTCTGATGCAAGGGGCTCATCTTCCTGCACTGTGTCAAACAATGTTTCCGAGCTATTCATAAAGTTGCCCAGTAATGTATCAGACTGTGTTTCTTTGCTATTCACAAGGTTTTCCCTGGCCAATTTTTGAGAAGTGAATGGCCTCCACATTTTTCCTAGTCTGTCTTAGTCTGTAAGCTGTGTTGAAGCCTGTATACCATGTGCAACTCTCCTGGCATGTGCAACACCAGTGGCATAGCCTCAAGCCTCACAGCAACGTACAAGCTCCACAGAATGACAAACGGATAGACAAGTTCGGCTCCCTTAGCTGTTGGAAACCTCTGCACCCTTTCCTTACCTAATTCCTACCTGGAACCTACCACTTTGTGGTCCCTGGCTGCTCCTTCCCCTTTCTGGCTCTAGGGGGCTTGGGGCCTAGCCTTGCCTCCCACCCCTTTTTACCTGAATTTCCTCCTGCTCCACAGTCTATGGTATATTCAGTCTTCTGGCAGTCATGGTATATTCAGTATTCTTCCCCAATACCATAATTCAAAGGTATCTATTCCTCTTCAGTCTTTCTTATTCATTGTCCAGCTTTTACATGCATATGAGTTGATTGAAAATACCAGCACTTGGATCAGGCACATCTTAGTCCTCAAAGTGACATCTATGCTTTTAAACACTTTAAAGAGGTCTTTTTCCTTAGTCAGTTCCTTCAGACCTGGAACTGAACTCTTCCCCAAGGCTCCATTTTCAATCAAATGATAGAGGCCTATAAGGTGAACAATTAATTACACCAGGGAGGTATACACTCCTTGGAGTAGTCATCAACCTTTTTCTTTCTTATCTTGTTAATGACCTTTTGCTATTTTCATGTATGATGCCCTTGATGTCCTCCCACAGCTGGTGTGATCTTCAGTCTTTGGTGTTCAATGTATCAAACCTATTCTTGAGATGTCTTCTACATTCACGTGGGCTGTATTCAAGGTTGTACTTTGGCTCTTTTGGACATGCTTTCATTTTCTTCAGTTTCAACTTGAACTTATATATGAGCCACTGCAGTCAGCCCCAGGCCTTCTTCTGACTGATGATGTTGAGCTTCTCCATCACCTTTTTTCACAGATGCAGT
>NW_006930190.1:2329-3724 GCF_000298275.1 Orycteropus afer afer
ATTCTCTCATTCTTTCCAGGACCTCCGACAGAGATCCCCCTCCAAGTGGTTGACAGTGGTAGCCAGGCACCATCTAGTTCTTCTGGTCTCAAAGTCAAATAGGCTGAAGTTTGCATGGTGTACCAGTCCATTGGACGAATTATTTCCATGTGTCTTTGGTTTTCTTCATTCTTCTTTGTTCTGGATTAGGAGAGACCCATCATTGCATCTAGATGGCTGCTTGCAAACCTTTAAGATCCCAGTCACTACTTGCCAAAGTAGGATGAAGAATAATGTTTTTGTGTAGTGTGTTTTGCCAATTAAGCTTGATGTCCCCTGCAAACATGGTCCCGAGCCCACAGGTCCAACTACACACTCCCTCTGGGTAGCTGCCTGTGGCCAAGAAGTGACTAGAAACTTGTCCCAGTCCTAAGCCCACAGGTTCAACTACTCGGTCGCTCTGGGTAGCTGGCTGTGACCAAGCAGTGACCACAACCTTGCCCCTTGTCAGCTCTACTATACACCTGGGAATTCTGATAATTCACATAAACTTATAAGACCATTGTCTGCCAACCCTATATATGTTCTTGGATACACTCCCCATTTCATAGACGTACCAAATTGTTTAGCCTGTCCACCCATCTATCCATCCATATACCCATGTTTTCCTTCACTGACAATGCAGTACTGTATGTGCAAAAGGGTTCATCTTTGTTGTCTGTACCTCCTATGTACTTCTCTATGTCTTTCTCATTCTCAATGCCGCCATATTGGTCACTCATATTTGGTACATTGTCCTTCTCTTCACCCAAATCAATACTTATCTCTATCTGTCTAACAGCTTCCCCTTCCCTCCCGTCCCACCCCGGTAATCAACAAAGAAAATTTCCTTCTATAGATAAACCTTTCCTTAAATTTTACAATAACGGACTAATGCAATATTTGTCCTTTTGTGATTGACTTATTTCACTCAGCATAATGTCCTCCAAGTCCATCCACGTTATGCGGTGTTTTGCAGATTGTACATTATTCTTTAGCATTACATAGTATTCCATTGTGTGTATGTACCAAAGTTTGGTTATCCATTCCTCACTTGATGGACACCTAGGTTGTTTCCATCTCTTGGCTATTGTAAATAGTGCTGCGATGAACATGGGTGTGCATATATCTGTTCCTGTCATGGCTCCCACTCCTTTAGGGTATATACCTAGTAATGGAATGGCTGGGTCAAATGGTATTTCTAATTCCAACGTTTGAAGGCATCGCCATACTGCTTTCCACAATGGTTGTACCATTTTACAGTCCCACCAGCAGTGTATGAGAGTCCCAATCTCTCTACAATCTCGCCAGCATTTGTTATTTTCTGTCTTGTTGAACTTTGCTACTAGTGCTGGAAAAAGATGGTATCTCATTATT
>NW_006930190.1:4126-4521 GCF_000298275.1 Orycteropus afer afer
TAGTAGGTTTTGAGATCTGGCAATGTGAGACCTCGTACTTTGTTTTTCTTCTTCAATAGCGCTTTGCTTATCCGAGGTCTCTTTCCTATCCATACAAAGTTAGTGATTGGATTTTCCATATTCCTAAAGAATGTTGATGAGATCTGGATTGGGATTGCATTGAATGTATAGATTGCTTTGAGTAGAATTGACATTTTCACAATGTTCAATCTTCCTGTCCACGAGCATGGGATGTCCTTCCATTTATGTAGATTTCTTATGGTTTCTTGAAGTAGCTTTTTATAGTTTTCTTTGTAAAGGTTTTTTGTGTCCCTGGTAATATTTATTCCCAAGTATCTTATTTTTTTGATAACTATTGAAAACAGTATTTATTTCCTTATTTCTTTTTCAGCAAT
>NW_006930191.1:0-617 GCF_000298275.1 Orycteropus afer afer
TGCAACCATTTTTGAATTATTTTCAGTAAGATCTTACTTGCATGTGATATTAATGATATTGTTTGATAATTTCCACATTCTGTGGGATCACCTTTCTTTGTAATGGGTACAAATATGGATCTCTTCCAATCAGTTGGCCAGGTAGCTGTCTTCCAGATCTCTTGGCACAACCAAGTGAGTGCCTCCAGTGTGGCATCCATTTGTTGAAACATCTCAGTGGGTATCCTGTCAATTCCTGGAGCCTTGTCCTTCACCAATTCCTTCATTGCAGCTTCGACTTCCTCCTTCAATACCATTGGTTCTAGATCATATGCCACCTCCTAAAATGGATGAAGATCTACCATTTCTTTTTGGTACAGTGACTCTGTATTCCTTACATCTTTCTTTGATGTCTTCTGCACCATTGAATATTTTGCCTGTAGAATCTTTCAGTATTGCAACTCGAGGCTTAAATTTTTTCCTCAATTCTCTCAGCTTCAGAAATGCCGAGTGTGTTCTTCCCTTTTGGTTTTCTAACTCCAAGTCTTTGCACATTTCATTATAGTAATTGTCTTTGTCTTCTTGAGCTGCTCTTTGAAATCTTTGGTTCAATTCTTTTATCTTGTCATTTCTTCCAT
>NW_006930191.1:1479-3601 GCF_000298275.1 Orycteropus afer afer
CCAGCCTTGTGGTTAGCAGTCAAGTGCCTTAGGCACTATGCTACCAGAGCTCCCAGTGACTCTCTCAGTCAATATATTTTAGATATATCTCTTGTATAAAGCATATAGCTGGGTCATCATTTGTGAGATAATTGAAAAAAAAAAAGTTTAATTGTTAGGTGTCATTAGGTTGGTTCTTACTCATCACGACCCTGTGTACAACAGAACAAAATGCTGCGCAGTTCTGCTCCATCCTCACAATCATTGCGATGTTTGAGCCCATTGTTGTAGCCATTGTGTCAGTCCATCTCATTGAGAGTCTTCCTCTTCTTTGCTGACTTTCTACAAATCATGATGCCCTTCTTCAGGGACTGGTCCCTCCTGATAACATGTCCAAAGTAAATGAGATGAAGTCTTGCCAACCTCACTTGTCAGAAGCATTCTGCCTGTACTTCTTCCAAGAGAAATTTGTTCATTCTTCTGGCAGTCTATGGAATGTTCAATATTCTTCACCCACACCATAGTTCAAATCAAGTCTTCTTTGATCTTCTTTATTCATTGTCCAGGTTTGACTTGCATATGAGGCAACTGGAAAAACCATAGCGTGAGTCATGCATACCTTAGTCCTCAACATAGTATCTTTTTTTTCCAGTGTGATATGTCATTAGATTTCCTCACTACTGCTTCCATGGGCATTGATTGTGGATCCAAATAAAATGAAATTCTTGACAACTTCCATCTTTCTCTAGTTATCATGATGTTGCTTATTGGTCCAGTTTCAAGGATCCTTGTTTTCTTTAGGTCCTCTTTATTTTCAGCAGCCAAAGTTGTATCATCTACATATCTTCAGTTGTTAATGAGTCTTCCTCCTATTCTGAAGTTGTGCTTTTCTTCATATAGTCCAGCTTCTGAGATTGTTTACTTAGCAAAAAAAAAACAAAAAAACAAAAAAAACAACCACCCACCCACTGTCATTGAGTCGATTCTGATTCATAGCAACCCCTGATGGGTTTCCAAGGCCGTAAATCTTTTTTTTTTTTTTTTTTTTTTTTTTTTAAGAGCTTGTTTTATATTCAATGTTATGTGTACATTTAGTTTAATTCCCCATTTACCATGTCCAACCCTAACTCAGTCTCCTCCCCTTCCTGCTCTATAACCCTCCCCTTGTGCCCCTCACACAGTTATGCACTCCTGTTTGTCCTGCATTTCCTCTGTGTGAATGTTGCCCCTCTGGTGCTCCATGGTCTATTGCTCTAAGGGATGTATTACCATAGACTATGTGGGTGCGTCATCCTGGATTGAGTGATCTGCATGTACATCTTGTTACCTATTGGGCTGAAAGCCAGCCCCTGGGGGTGTGTTTTATTCCAGGCACAGAACATATTCCACGGCCATAGTATTGGGGGTCTCGCCAGATTTCATCTGACCAGTAATTGTGGTCATTATTGAGTTTTTGGATTTTGTTCCATGTTATTCCTCCCACTCTATCCAGGATCTCGAGATTTGATGCTTTCCTGAGTGGTTGGCACTGGTAGCCAGGAACCATCTAGTTCTAGTCCGAAGGGCCATCATGTCCTATGGCTGATTGCTTCCAAATGCCTTTTTTTTTTTTTTTTACATTCTTCTTAACTTCTGATGCTAGAAGACCGTTAGCTGCATCTTAGATGGCTGCCTGAAAGCTTTTAAGACCCCAGTCACTACTCAGCAATGTAGGATGTAGAGCAATGCTTTTATGTATTTATAAGTCCTTTATCTCACCAGCAGTGCACAAGAGTTGTGCCAATTGAGTCTAGTGTCCCCCAATACTATGGTCCTGAGATGGTATATCTATTGGATCTCTCTCCCATAGTGTCTGGTTGTCTGTGAGGGATTACTCTGTGTCTCTCTTCTATTGTTTCTGTAAGGACTGCAGGTATTTTGTTTCACTGCTGTCTGTGCAAGATTAGCCTCAGCTGAATCTATCTTTGGTCTAGAGTATATTTCTGTTCACTGACCCCTGTCTGATCATCTCAGATGTTTATGTGTTTATCTGTAGCCTGGTGTTTGGTGTTAATGGCAATGCAGTATTGTGGACACATTGGTTGGTATTAGCATCTGTCGTCTATCTCTTATGTGCACAATTTGGTGTCCTCCCATTTCCTAA
>NW_006930191.1:4553-5059 GCF_000298275.1 Orycteropus afer afer
GTTATCCACTCATCCATTGATGGGCATTTAGGTTGTTTCCATCTCTTTGCTATAGTGAATTGTGCTGCGATGAACATAGGTGTACATATGTCTGTCCATGTGCTCTCTCTCACCTCTTTAGGATATTTTCTTAGCAATGGAATTGCTGGGTCAAATGGTACTTCTATTTTCAGTTTTTTAAGGAAACTTCATACTGTTTGCCACAAAGGTTGTACCATTTTACAATCCCACCAGCAATGCACAAGAGTTCCAATCTCTCCACAACCTCACCAGCATTTGTTATTTTCTGACCTGTTGAACTTTGCTATTATTGCTGAGGTGAGATGATATTTCATTATTGTTTTGATTGTCTAATGATTAGTGATTGTGAGCATTTTCTTATGTGTTTGTTGGCTGCCTGTATATCTTCTATGGTGAAGTGTCTGTTCAAGTCTTTTGCCCATTTGTGAATTGGGTTATCTGTCTTTTTGGTGTTGAGGTGTTGAAGTTTTCTATAGATTTTGGAG
>NW_006930192.1:0-1101 GCF_000298275.1 Orycteropus afer afer
TAGGCCTTGGTCTTTCCCTTAGTGTGTTTATATGCTGGACTCAGGAAAAACTAAAAGTCTGCCCTCAGATAAAATTTAACTCTGTTGAAAAAAAAATGTGTGATACATAGAATGTGGTTAGGAAAAGCACATAGTATAGGACAAATAAAAGTCTGTGCATTAAGGAGAAAAGCTTATCTGCAAGAGTGTGTTTATCAGTTTATAATTGTGAGCTGCAAACTCTCTGATGAATTTGTTAAAATGTAATGATAGGTTGTACATGATTGTGTGCCCTCATCCTACTGGTTAGCTCATGATTGGACAGCATCAATCCCTTATTTTCAGATGCACAAGGAAAATGATGGTATTTCTTGCATGAGCAATTTTGTGCTTCATCGCTCCTAATTATGCACTTAAGCTTCACTCTTTGAAAGCCTATAATGCCTTAGAAAAAAAAAAAAAAGGTCAATATGTGAGATCTTGCAGAAACACAAAAAAAGTCTGAAGAGAAAAATGAGAAACTCATTTTCAAAATACAAGCTCATGCATTGAAATTAGGTACAAGGATAGCCTATAGGTGATTAAAAAATTATATATATATATATATGATTACACTAAAGAGTAGTTGAAATAAGTAACAAAGTGGTGCCAAAGTCAATAATAAAGCAAAGTGGTATAAATCAGCTCAAGAGGGAACTGAATCAATTTTTAGAAAAGAAAGAAACCAGAGCTACTGCCTTATTTCTTAAGGCAGGAAAAATATCTAAATAAAGTCTTCAGTTTATATTTTGAACCATTCCTTGCTATTGTTAAAATATATTGTAATACTTAGTAATTGATTTTAATTTAGTATCTTCACTAAACAAACTATATTCTTTATTTTTCTCAGTTTATCCTAAGCTCTAAGGATAGAAATACTATTTTTTTTTTAATAGTTTTATTCCTGGAGAGTGAAGTAGTGGCTAGATTGTTATTAGTTATCAACTGAAATGATAAATAGATGAACAAAACATCATGGAATGTGAGCCATTTCATAAAAGTATTTACTAGATCTTGAACAGGCAGCTCTGGTACCATAGTGCCTAAGGCACTTGACTGCTAACCAGAAGGCTGGTGGTTCAA
>NW_006930192.1:2781-3289 GCF_000298275.1 Orycteropus afer afer
TGACTTTGCAGGGTCAGTAAAATGCAGATAAACATTTCTCTGGTATTCTTTACTAAGATCATATCTAACATAAACAATAATATCCCTCTTTCCAGGACATCAGCAATGATATTCCCCTTTCCACATCCTCTTCGGAATCCAGCTTGCATTTCTGGAAGTTTTCTGTCGATATACTGATAAAATAATTTTTGAATTATATTCATAAAAATTTTATTTGTGTGTGATATTTATGATATTCTTTGATAGTTTACACATTCTATTTATTCATCTTTTATTTTTTTTTCCTTTGGAGAGGGTACAAATATGGATCTCTTGCATTCAGTTGGCCAGGTAGCTGTCTATCAGGTAACTTGGCAGAGACAATAAGTGCCTCCAGCACAGCAAATATTTGTTGAAATGTCTCAATGGGTATTTTGTCTATTCCTGGAGTCTTGTTTTTCACCAGTTCCTTCAGTGTAGCTTAGACTTCTTCCTTCAATAGTTTTGGTTCTTGTTCATCTGCTGCCTC
>NW_006930192.1:4164-5171 GCF_000298275.1 Orycteropus afer afer
GTCTTGCAAAATTCTATCGTGATCTACAGTGTTATTTCTGTTATCAAGGCCATATTTTCCAACTAGTGGGGATTCTTCATTTCCAACTTATGGTTCCAATCACCAGTAACAATCTATACAACTTAGTTGCATGTTTGGTCAATTTCAGACAGAAAATGTAAATATCTTCAACTTCTTCATTTTCAGCTGTAGTGCTTGGTGTGTAAATTTGAATAATAATATTAAATAGTCTTCTTTTTAGGTGTATGAATATTACCCTATCACTGGCAGCATTATACTTTAGGATAGATACTGAAACATTCTTTGTGGAGATGAATGCCATGCCATTCTTCTTCAATTTCCCAGCACAGTAAATCATATGACTGTCTGACTCAAAATGGCCAAAACTAGTCCATTTGAGCTCACTAATGCCTAGGATATTTTTTTTAATGTGTTGCATTTAATTTCTGACAACCTCCAATCGTCCTTCATTCATACTTCATGCATTCCATGTTTCAATTTTTAATAGATGTTTGCAGCTGTTTCTTCTCATTTTGAATCATACCCCATCAGCAAATGAAGGTCCATAAATTTTAACTCCATCCTCATTATTAAGATTGATTCTACTTTGAAGAGGCAGCTCTTTCTCATTCAAATATTGAGTGCTTTTCCACTTGAGGGGCTCATCTTCCAGTACCATACCAAGCAGTGTTCCACTGCTATTCATAATGTTTTTCAGTAATATTTCAGGCAATGTTTCACTACTGTTCATAAGGTTTTCAATGGAGAATTTTTTCAGAAGTGCATGACCCTGTCCTTCTTCTCAGAAAAGTAGAGTGTCAGTGAAAAAGGGGAAAAACCTCAATGAGACAGATTGACAAAGTGGCTGCAACTATGGGCTCAAGCATAGCAAGGATTGTGAGGTAGTACAGGACCAGGCAATAGTCTGTTGTGTTGTACATAGAATCACTATGAGACAGAGCCATTTGATAACTGGAAAACAATAACAACAACTCTATCTCACCAGA
>NW_006930193.1:0-1330 GCF_000298275.1 Orycteropus afer afer
GAAGGAAGGGCTGGCAATCTACTGCAATTCCTCCCTTGAAAACCCTGTGGAGCTCCGTTCTACTCTGACACATGTGAGATCGCCATGAGGTGGGCTCAACTCGACGCAGCTGCTTGGTTTAATCCTCCACTGTGTGCATGGACCCCACTGTGTTCTCTCATCATCTGCTGATGGACACCTGGGTGCTTTCTTTTTCATAGCTGAGTAATATTCCACTGTGTGGATGGACCCCACTGTGTTGATCCATCATCTCTGATGGACACGTTGGTTCTTTCTTTTTCATGGCTGAGTAATACTCCACTGTGTGGATGGACCCCATCGTGTTTGTCTATAAATGTCCAGATGCTGACCTTTGATTGTAGTTAGAAAGGTATTTGATTGTGGGATTCAACGGTAGAATTTTCACCTCCCTTTGGTCACGTTGCCAGAAGGCACCAGTCACTGGAGAGGACATCATGATCGGTAAAGTGGAGGGTCAGCAACAAAGAGAAAGACCGTCAAGGAGATGGATTGACCCAGTGGCTGCAGTCATGGGCCCAGGTCTAGCAAGGATTGTGAGGCTGCCTCAGGACCTGGCAGTGGTTCATCCTGTTGTGTGTCCGGTGGCTGTGATTCGGAGCTGACTGAATGGACCTAAGGATGACAACAGCCAGTCAGTCCACCTCACACGCAGCCAGCATCTGTCTGTCTGTCCGTGAAGGCTTGCATGCTACTGCAAGGGTTTCAGCAGAGCGCCCAGACTAAGAAAGGTCTGGGATCTACTTCCAGAAAAATAAAAAATCCCGATGAAAACCCTGAGGGTCACAATGCTTTGACCCACAGCTGATCACCGGCACGGTGCACTGCCGGGCCGGGTGCGCTCTGTGGCCGGAGGGTCCTTGGGAGTCAGAGCCTGACGCCACCTGTCTTTCGTGGGGGTCTGGATTTTCATGTGTGAAGCGAGGCGAGACTGCAGAGTTGGGCCAACTGTAAGTCACTCTGGAGGCGGACAAAGAGGCATATCTTTGACACGGAAGCATCACAGAATCTCAGGAGCCGAGATTCCTCCATCTGGTTTCCCTTGGAGGTGTTGGAAGGGAGGCAGGGATGTCGAGATATGGACCATGACACTGCTCTCGCAAATATCTTGGATTTCTTTCTAAGGAGATACTCAAAGGAAAAACCCTGCAATGTACTTGCTCAGTAGAGTAGCAAGACCCTTCCCTTTCTTGTCTATTTCTAGGTCCCCAAGGCCCTTCTGTTCCTGTGAGTCCTGTTGTTAGGGGTCATCAAGGTGGTTCCAACTCACAGGAACCTGATACGCAGCAGAATGCCACACGGCCCGCGCCAG
>NW_006930193.1:2785-4606 GCF_000298275.1 Orycteropus afer afer
AGAAGCAGACTGCCTTATCTTTCTTCCACAGAGTACTTGGTGGGTTTGAACCACCAAACTTTGGTTAGCAGCCAAATGCCTTAACCACTACACCACTAGTGTCTTAATTTTTTGAAACATAATTTAGATAAATTTGTTGTTGTCATTTGTTGTTATGTTCCCTGGAGTCGGACCCGACTCATAGCGACCCTTCCTTGGGTTTCCGAGGCGGTACCTCTATAGTAGATTGCCCAACTTCCTTCCGAGGAGTGGCCGGTGGGTTGGCACCGCCAGTCTTCTGATTAGCAGTCAAGTGCCTTGGGCACTATTTTTTTTTTCTATTTTTATAAACATACTACCTTTATGGCTGGCTATTTTGTATTTGTTTTTAATTACTTTATTTGTTGTATATAATACACAATAGAAATACAAAAATGTCTCCTTGAAGACTCAGGTGTGCCTAACCCAAACCATGGTGCTTTCAATAGCTTCATAGGCATGTGAAAGTTGGATAATTAATAAGGAAGACCTAAGAAAAGTTAATGTTTCTGAGCTGTGGTGCCGGCAAAGAATATTGTGAGCACATGGGCTGCCAGAAGAATGAACAGATCCGTCCTGGAAGAAGTGCAGCCAGAATGCTCCTTGGAGGCAAGAATGGCCAGACTTGGTCTCACCTCCTGTGGTCATGTTGTCAGAAGGGACCATTCCCTGGAGAAGGACATCACGCTTGGTCAAGTGGAGGGTTAGTGAAAAAGGGCCCTCAGTGAGATGGATGGACACAGTGGCTACAACGATGGGCTCAGGTCTAGCAAGGATCACGGGGCTGGCACAAGACCAAGCAGTGTTTCATTCTGTTGGACACAAGGAACACTCAGAACAACAATATTAGTTAGTATTTTACAGTTTACAGCAGTATTTATTTCATATCTTTATAGCTGGTTATGCTGTGTGAAAATAGAGGCAGATTTGGGGATGGTGTAGTCACTGCCCAGGAGCCCTGGTGGCACAGTGCCTAGGGCATCTGACTGCTAACCAGACGGCTGGCGGTTCAAACCCACCAGCCACTCCTTGGAAGGAAGGTTGCACAATCTACTTCCATAGAGATACCACTTCGGAAACCCGAGGAGGGGTCACTATGAGTCAAATCGACTTGACGGCAGTGAGTTTGGTTTGATTTGTTGGGCCCAGTCCAGGGGCCACCAGTGGGTGGAGATGAGGAAGGACCCTCCCCCAGAGTCTCCGGAGAGAGTGAGGCCCTGCCTGCAGGCTGATTTCAGGTCGGTGTCTTTGCAGGTGTACGTAACTTAACAGGAGGTTGCGCTGGGGTATGGTGGGTCCTAACCCCATCTGAGTGGTGTCCTTGTTAAAGAGAAGAGACAGAGGACAGACAGCCACATGAAAATGGAGCAGGGACTGGGCAGATGTGGCCAGAAGCCCAGGGACTCCTCCCCTAGACCGTCCGGAGGGAGCCAGCCCTGCCCACACCTTGATCTCAGACGAGGGCTTCTGCAGGTGTAATGAACTCAGCATGAGGTCATTCTGGAGCAGTGTGGGTCCTGATCCCACCTGAGTGGGGTCCTTGTAGAAGAGGAGAAGAGACACAGAGGGCAGAGGGTTGTGTAGAGATGGAGCAGAGATGGCGGAGACGTGGCCAGAAGCTCAGGACCCTAACCCTGGAACCCCAGAAGCTGGAGGAGATGAGGAAGGACCTTCCCCTGAAGCCTTGATCTTGTCACCTTGAACTTGGGCTTGTGGCCTACAGACTGGGAGAGCATCAAGTCACTTGAAGCCTCTGGTTTGCAGAACGTTGTTGCAACAGCCCAGGACACTAAGAGGCTGGCC